>NW_017671159.1:125832-129835 GCF_001879085.1 Nicotiana attenuata
ACTCTTCGGTCTGCGGACGTAGCAGATATACCTCGAAGTCTCCAATACGCCTCCTTCCAAGGCTGACAGAACTGAGTGGGAGTACCTGTATCTGCACAACAAAAATGTGCAGAAGAGTAGCATGAGCACACCACGGTGGTGCCCAGTAAGTATCAAGACTAACCTCGGTGGAGTAGTGACGAGGAACAGTCGAGACACCTACCGGTCAATAAACAGTATAATCATAGGAATAATGGTAACGACATATAAATATGTAAAGACTGCATGAATGACCAAAAATGCTACAATTCACAATAGGGATAAATACAACAATTAACAACAAGAATATAATAAACGATGATACAAAACAACGGCAGAATCACAATCCAAATCCTAAGGTCAAAACACAGCAAGGGGAAAACAAGTCAATAACTCATATCCTACAATGATGTTCACAAAGGTTTTATTCAACTCTTTCCACAATTTCACCAAGTCTCGGACTACCACAACTCGAAAAGGCCCAGCATCTAAAATATAACAATGGGCATCCCGTGCCCCATCAACCTCATGGTCAAGCTGACAACTAACTGGCCAACTAGGGCCACTCTCACAAATATAATGGATAACGAGGGCGTACCTCCACCCTTAGCAAAAATCAGGAGGAATTCACCTCTAATAGGAGTGTTCAGCTACGTGTACGCTTGTGCAAGTGTTTCTAACAAAATTCTACCAGCCAGCAAACTTGAAAAGGAGAACGGACAGCACGTACGATGTTTCCTCACAACTCCCAAGCGGTAACGCTCATACAGGAAAACAACCCAGAATCACAATATAAAACAAATAGGAATGTCTCAACAGGCCGTCACAACTCTATACAATCAATCCCTGACATAGCCCACCTTATTTCGCCACGTGTGCAATAAATAGTATAATAGGCACCGCCTTATTTCGCCACGCGTGCATAACAATGTCCCACCTTGTTCCGCCACATGCGCAACCCACATATAAGCATATAACATATCCCGCCTTATTTCGCCGCATGTGCAAAACATAAATAACAACAATGGCATGGCAAAGAACTCATGCAACCCTTCAACAACAACCGCACGATAGAAACCTCGTGCATCACAGTAGAAACAACCGCACGGCAAAGACCTCGTGCATCACAATATCAACAGCCGCACGGCAGAAACCTCGTGCATCACAATATCAACAACCGCACGGCAGAAACCTCGTGCATCACAATCTCAAGTACAACACAACAAATGACAATATATACAGCAACAAAGCAAGAGAATCAACTCAAGAAATTCCGTTCACCAAAAGACAACTAACTCACAAGGAATAACCGTAACAGGGAAATACTAAGCGCAATAAGAATAACTCGACAAGTTAGAAATAATACGAAACAATGATTCCATAGTACTCAGTTCAACAACAAGGAAGTTAACATGAATCAATAAATTACAATTAAGGAAAATATCAGCTAGACATAGGATATCCAACTTCTTTCCAATTAAGACCAATTATTTACACGAGAGATAGAAATGATGCTTTCCAAATAAAGACAAGCAGTTAGGAATGATAGTATGACTATAGAGGGGTAAATGTCCACAGTTAAACAAGTAAAAATCAATTAGGCAACAAGAATAACCAAAAAGGGCAATAAATTCCAAGTAAGTCATGTAGAGGTGAAGCTAATAACATGGAACTCAATCGTATCAAGAACAACTTCATATTCGGTGATTATAAGGATCTAAGAGCCTAAAAGGGGCAATTTTCCACAAATAAATCCGAGCACGCACTCGCCACCTTGCGTACAAGGAAGACTCAATTCCTTAGGGGAAGTCCCCCACACAAGGTTAGGAAAGATACTTACCTCGAACCGGCTAAAATCAACTAGCAACCACGCCTTTTCCACGAGTATCCGACTCCAAATGGCCCAAATCTATTCAATTCAATTACATATCGTAAATAACATCTCAAGCAACTGATTCTACTATTTAATTCAAAGCTAAAGCGCGAGATTAGGCAAAATGACCAAAATGCCCCTCAGGCCAATGTCTCGGAACCGGATGAATTTAACATTTTCAGAACCCTCGTACTCTCACGAGTCTAACCATATAAAAATCTCCCAAATCGGAGGTCAAACACCCCCTCAAAACTCAATAATTCGGTCTATGAAGTTCTACCCATTTTTCATTAAAAATCTGAAATTAAAGGATGAAATTAAGAGGAGATTCATGGAAATTGGTCTAAATCGAGTGAGAAGTACTTACCCAAGTTGCCCAGGTGAAAATCCCTTCAAAAATCGCCAAGGACCGAGCTCTAGAAGTCAAAATGTGATAACATGATGAAACCCTCGAATTTGGGATTAAATTGTGTCTGCCCAGTTAATTGTTCATCACGATCACGGAGAAAGGGTCGCGATCGCGTGGAGGAAATAAATGGGTTGGCCCAGAAATGTGCATCGCGAACGCGAACGCGGAGAAGGGACCAGCAGTGCTTCGCGATCGCGGAAGCACGAGTGCGAACGCGTTGAAGGAAAATATGAGGTTCCAGAAATTGCTCTATGCGAATGCGGGGTTGCCTATGCGAGTGCGAAGTAGAAGTGCACTGGGCATCGCGAACGCGGGATGTGCTATCCCGCGTTCCGGTTCCCGCAGCCCATCCGACTCCAAACACCCTTTCCAAACCTAAGCATCGCGTCCGTTCCTTTTCGAATCTCCATCGACATACTCCGTGAATGGTTCCGGAACTACGTACGACCTGATTCCTGTAAAACCAGAGCTCGGTCAAAGTTCTTTCCAATCGCCGATCCGGTCAAAATTGGCCATCTTGTCTTTACCCGACAACTCTTTCATCCTCCTCGGGTAAAGAGGGGCAGCTGTTGATACCCAATTTTTCCCTATGTATTTTTCGTACCCAAAATACTTCCAAAATAGCATATTTGTGCATATATAAGCACACCCATGAGTTTTGATATTTTTTGATGATTTTTAAACGATTTTATTGCCTATTTTTATACCATAAAATCCAATAATTATTCCCAAAATTTATCATTTTGGTGAACGATTTATTTTATTCTCATATTTACATCAAAACATAGCTAACATGATTTTTGCATATTTTTACAAATTCATTTGGTATTTTTAAAACTAAATTGCATATAATTGCAATACTAGCCTCTTTAAAGATTCAATTGTAATTATATTTATAAAATTGACCGCAGTATTTTTAATTTGATAATATGTATCATTAATCATTTTATCACATTTGATTTATTTTCCAGTAAATTAATTTTTTCTATTTTTTTAATTAAATTAAAAACTAAGGGAAAAAGTGGTCTATTTAAGAGTTAGCCCTTTGCATTTCAATTTTAGTCCGAAATTAACCTCAATCTTAAGCCCAAATCAGACCCAAAATTCCCTACCCAATTTCTTAATTAACCCGACCCACGACCCGTTTATTTTTACCCGCCCGGATCCCTTTTGATCCAGGCCGTTGATCAAAATGATCAACGGCCACATTTCCTCCTTACAATTTTAATTCCCAAACGACCCTAACTCCATCCCCATTCTCCAAATCCGCCGCCTCTGGTTCCTCTCGTCTCTCTCGAACCCTCTCAACCTCTGAAACCCTAATATCCACCTACCTCCAGAATCCATGGCTAATCTAGCCATGGACAACCTCTACCTACCATCTCCTGCTCTCACACGCTTGCTCATTGAAGATTCGAGGCTAGACCTCGAAGGTCTTCATCCAGACCCTGGCCAGTTCGAGTTTCTTTGGCCGTTTCCGGCTTTGCTCTGGCGTATCTCAGCCTCTCGAGCCTGGATTCGACCTTGCTAGCTCAGAACCATTCTCGAGACTTCCAAGCCTTCCGGTCCTTTTGGGTTCTCAGAAACTCTAGCCTAATCGAGGTTCCTTTTTCGCTTATTCGTCTAGATCTATGCTAGATCTATGCTGTGTGTGCCATTTTAGAGTTTTTCCCCAATTTTCCCTTTTCAAAACTGTTCGAATC
>NW_017671159.1:129909-133568 GCF_001879085.1 Nicotiana attenuata
TCCTCCACTATGTGTTTCACATCCTAGTTCTGTTATGCTTTCCTTTACTGTTTTTTCTGCAACTTTGTCATTATTGTTCCTATGTGAATCCCCTTACCCTTTACCCTTTGTATGTGAGTTATGGTTCAGGGCATAACAGCACTCCAATTTGTTGTCTATGATCCTGAACTGGATTCTTTGAATCCCAAACTCAATCAATGCCCATTCCCCTTTCCCCTTTTATGTGTCTGAGCCCTGGACTGGGGTCTGATAGTGTCCTAATCACTATCTAGACTTTGGTCTGACCTTCAAAAGGTCTGCTCCTAACTTGTTCAACCAAACAAGTGGTCAGGGGTGTGCCAGCCTACTTTGTAGCTAGGTATGACCACCCCCTGTCATGGCTCCCCAATTCCCCTTTCACTTTGCACTTACTCTTAGCTATAAGTTCTGCCCCTCTCTTGCAAGCCATGCTTTGGGACCCCCTGAGCTCCCTCTGAACTTGGATGCATGAGAGCTGGCTCTTCCACACTGCACTATTCTAATTCTGATAGTATCCTGGGTGTAAGCAATGCCTGGAATCCCTGAGATTCCTTGGAACTTTGAAACACCTTGGATAAAGAGAAGGCTTTGGAAATCTGGATCCCGAAAGTGGCTCAGTCGCATGTTATTAGACATTAAGGTTGAATTAGGCTACTCGAATCTGGCTGTTAGGTTTTGATGTATCTTTTAATTTCCAGTTTGATTCATTGGATTGTAATAATTTTGTATGAAACTCGGGGAGTATAGTAAAAGGGTGTGGGAAGGGTCTTTACTTTTCTTGCATCCAAGGGGTAGAAATCATGAGTTAGGATTTTTATTCAAACTAGAAATCCTGCCTATAGGGTCTTTAATACTGATTCAATCACATAGAGACCATGCCTATAGAATTTAACGCTTAACTTTACCGGAAAATCACCTAGAAAGCATGTCTATAGGATTTAACGTTCATGTTCTATAATGACACATATAGAGATCATGTCAATAGGCTCTTGCATTTCTGCATATACAAATGTCATTAGGCAAACCGTTTATAGGCTCAATAACAAAGTTGCAAATAGACATCATGTGTATAAGACTCCTATTAATGTCATGAAAGCGTGTTAAAATCGGTAAACGTATAGAAAGCATGCCGATAGGAAACCTCGTCTTTAATAGCATCATTCGTTCTTAAGCAGTATCGATTGCTGGAACTAGTGTCTTTACTAAAACTGGTAATTTTCTACTTCTGAAACCCGCTAAAATTGGTAAACCTTTTTCCTATAACCAATCTGCACTCCCCCAAAACTCGTAAACCTTTTAATCAGTCTACATCTTTTCTGAAACAACTGGTAACTCTTTTCTAAAATCGGTTTGCATCTTTTCTCTTTGTTTAAACTGATAATTCTTTTTCTAAAATCAATTTGCATCTTTTCTGAAACTACTGGTAACTCTTTGCATCTTTTTCCTGAAATTAATAGATCCTATGCCTAGGTTTTTATTTCAACTCATAAACAAAGGTTGGCTAATTAATGAATTGGGTCAGTCCCTGACAACTGTATCCGAGTTGCCTAATGCAGACTCTCTGTTTAAATACATGTGTTGAACCAGTCCGCTCGCTGCTTAATTTAATCTAAGACCAAATCAGTATTTGTCAAGGCATGCTAAACTAAATGATTGTTTGACTTCTGGGGTTAATTTGAGCCTTGTATGCTTGCTTGTCCTCCCATTTTACTTGATACTTGTTTTGAATGTCGAGCTAGAATTTTATCATTTAAACTCCACAAAGGCACCCATCCCTTTCTTCCCATTTAGGATTGGAAGTCCTAATACCCCGGGACTAATAGGATTGGGACGGGTAGTAGCATGCGATAAGTAAACGATACCGTTCCGCACTTTAATACCTTAACGGGGTGGGAAGGGTAGACATGGAGATGATGATTACACGATAACACTCCGCGTACAACTGAGTACCAGTGTTGTGCGAATGATCCATGTAATGTATAAACCTAGGACCCCTTTCTCCTTCTTTATTAGTTTAACAAATTTTTCTGAATCTTTAAAGCTATTGCATTTTCAATTTCTGCTTCTCGCATGATCTTTCGGATTATTTGCACCAAGTACTTGACCTTTTCCTCTACTCGCACGTTTTTTACAAAAATTGCTCCTTTAAAATTCAGCACTTCTTTTAACCTTTTGTTCTTCTTGTACTTGTTTATTTACATTTACATCTAAAGTCACAATTGTAGCATGTTCGGGAACCACACTAGTGGATCTTGAGGGGTGCCTAACACCTTTCCCTCGAGATAATTTCAAGCCCTTACCCAAAACTCTGGTCTGCATCTTTAATTCTTCTAAAAGTGTCCTAATGCGCTATAATCATTAGGTGGCGACTCTCCAAACTCTCAAAAAACCCAATTCCCAAAGTGGGAAAAGAGTTGTCTTCCCAAATGACGTGAACCCGATTCCGCGAGGAAAAAAAAGGGGGCGTCGACAGCATGGCGACTCTGCTGGGGACTTCTTTAGGCTTTTACCATTGCATGCTATACGTGACTTTATTGATTTCTTTTATTGCTTTTGTTTAATGTCTTTATTTGAAACTAACTTGTTTCTTTGCTTCTTTTCTTTAATTACTTTCATTTATTGCTTTTCCATCAATACTGTTGTAATTTCTGAGCAATCATTGTAAACTTTATTGTATGAACGTGAAAATACATGTCAATTTGTTTCATCCTTGTAAACTGCATCTTCAACATCATATTCCACTCGTGCCAAACAAATACTATAGCAACGCTTATAATGAGTAGTTGCGCACTTCCAATACTACCACCCCCTAAATTTTGCAAAGGCATATTTGCGGTAAAACCACTCGATCAACGGTGTAGTCGACGGTTCCGTGCCTTTCCCTCTTGAGTTGTCCGCTCAAGGGTACCAGTCTAGCACTTCAAGATAGAAACCTTACTCCGTTAAACTGTACATGCATCATGGTCAAACCTAGCCGAGTCAGTTATGTTGTCCACATAATGACTCATTAAGATAGCCTTGTCCAAAGTCCACCGGGTTTCCTTGAAACCCAAACGGACACCTCCACGTTCTGTGCATTTATTTGGAGAACTTAAGTGCTTTGCTATGATAATTATTGATTTAAATAGTCGAGTCTGGTGGGGGTAAGGGCCTAACACTCTGTTTTGCAGAAAATGAGGCACGAGATCCCCAGATTTGGCATGGTAACCAACATTCATCCAAGGCTACTGAATTGGTGGAACGACCTCCATTCTAGTGATCAAACACTCGTCCGCAAGTACCTAGGGAATCTACCTTCTCTCCTAGAGATTCAACCTAACAACAGAATCATAGAGGCTGCAACATTGTTCTGGGATAGTGACAAATCTGTGTTCCGCTTTGGTGATCTAGAGATGACTCCTTTACTTGAAGAGATAGGGGGTCTAGCTGGAATTCCTTGGGAGACTCCGGGTCTGCTTATGCCAGAAAATCGCAAAGGAAGGGGTTTCCTTAAAATGATGGGGTTGAATAAAAACCCAGACTTAACCTGTTTGAAAGACTCCTACATCCCGTTTGACTATCTATACGAAAGGTACGGCCATAGCAAGTCATACCGCACCTATTCAGCGAAATTTGCTATCACCTTATGGGGCATTGCCATG
>NW_017671159.1:133582-139863 GCF_001879085.1 Nicotiana attenuata
CACATCACCGTGCAATGTGAAGATTATTTCATCACTAGAGTCCTGATTGATGGAGGATCAAGCCTCAACATTTGTCCGCTGATAACTCTCAGAACCTTGGGAAAAAGCCTACATGAGATCAAAGATGGGGCTATCAATGTCAAAGCCTTCGATGGATCCCAGAGATCTACTATTGGAGAAATCAGCCTGTGCTTGCAAGTGGGGCCAACATGGTTCGACATCGACTTCCAAGTGATAGACGTCCCGGCATCCTACAACTTGCTGTTGGGATGCCCCTGGATCCATGCTGCCGGAGCCGTAGCATCAACCCTGCATCAGGCGGTAAAGTTTGAATGGAACCACCAAGAGGTGATCATTCATGGCGATGGTAGTAACCCCATATATAGTCGCCAGACTATCCCAATGATCGGGGCAGAAGGAGAATAGGCGGAGAGACAACCACCACGTCGAAAGGGTCAACGCTGTAGACAAAGACAAATGGTGGGACTACAAGATCGAAAGTATCCTGAATTGGTGCGGGTACGAGCCTGGAAAGGGACTTGGTAAAAATCTTCAGGGGATCTCTAAGCCCATCAAACTGAAGAAGCATGACACTACCTTTGGCTTAGGGTATGGTTATACTCGGAAGGAATTCCAGAACTGGTCGCCACCATGGCGCGACCCCTACTATCGATTGGAGTTTTCGATACCTAGCCTGAAGCAGACCTTCCAGCCAGCAGATACTATATATGGGTCAGAAGAAGATGAAACATTGGCAGCCATGAAGAATTTGTTCCTGGAGGATGATGACATGGACTGCTGTGTTCTTTTTGAGGAGGAAGGGGAGGAAGGCCCTTCCGTACAAGCTGTAAGCAGGGGAGACCGCCTCAGCAACTGGTCAATTAGGACCGTCAGAGCCCGAAGGGTTTCGGGGTAGCAAGGCTAAACAAAAGCAACATGCATCGCATTTTTAGTTTACTTTACTAGTTGATTTTCTTCCCGCATTGTCTTTAATTTCGAAAAGAGCTCCGATGTTTCAAACAGCTTTGAATTTAATCAAAGCATTTCAGTTTATCATATATATCTCGCTTATTATTTTCTCTATCATTTACTCTATTTTATACAGCATTACTATTATTTATCTTGACGATGAACCAACGACTGTGACTTGCAACGAAACAACGCAACAAAAGGACATAGACTCAGAAGAAGATGAAATACCTGAAGAGGTCGTCAGAGAGGTTGAGAATTTTGAGAATAGACCTAAGTCCAACCTGGAAGAAACTGAGGTCATTAATTTGGGAGATACAGAGAACGTCAAAGAAACTCGCATCAGTGTTCACTTGTCGCCATCAGAAAGGGAAAAGCATACGGAATTTTTAAAAGAATATGAGGACATATTCGCCTGGTCATATGGTGATATGACTGGTCTCAGCACGGCCATTGTAGCTCACAAACTGCCAACAGATCCAGCCTGTCCGCCAGTAAAGTAGAAGCTCAGGAAATTCAAGCCCGACATGAGTTTGAAAATCAAAGAAGAGGTTACTAAGCAAGTCAAAGCTAAGGTTCTCAAGGTGGTAGAGTATCCGACATGGTTAGCCAACATCGTGCCGGTACCAAAGAAGGACGGGAAAGTTAGAATCTGTGTCGACTACCGGGATCTCAACCGGGCCAGTCCCAAAGATGACTTCCCCTTGCCAAACATACACATTCTTATCGATAACTGCGCCAAGCATGAGCTGCAGTCTTTTGTTGATTGTTTCGCCGGATATCATCAGATATGGATGGACGAGGAAGATGCAGAGAAAACGGCTTTCATCACGCCGTGGGGAATGTATTGTTACAAAATGATGCTATTTGTGTTGAAGAATGCTGGCGCCACCTATATGAGAGCCATGACTACTATCTTTCACGACATGATACACAAGGAGATCGAGGTATATATGGACGACGTCATCATCAAATCCAAGACAACCACTGATCATATGGAAGATTTGAGAAAGTTCTTCAACAGGCTAAGAAGGTATAATCTGAAACTGAATCCCGCCAAATGTGCGTTCGGGGTTCCTGCCGGAAAACTACTGGGTTTCATCGTGAGCCGTCGAGGGATAGAATTGGACCCGTCAAAGGTCAAAGCCATTCGAGAATTGCCACCGCCAAAGAACAAGAAAGACGTGATGAGTTTCCTGGGGAGACTCAATTATATCAGCCGGTTCATAGCTCAGTCCACAGTCATTTATGAACCCATCTTTAAAATGCTAAAGAAAGACGCTGCTACTAGATGGTTCCCGTTTAAGAGGGGATACGTAGGTAGCCCTATGGGTTCGGTCACAATTTAATAAAAATTTCATGTCCCCCTATAATTGGAACTGGGGCAGAATTTTGAGGAGGGCCCTCAAAATTCCGAAGTCAGTCTTCAGCCGCTCATCGCCAGGGATGTAAGCCCAGTGAACTGGGGCAGAATTTTGAGGAGGACCCTCAAAATTCCGAAGTTGATTTTTCATCCGTTCAGCGCAGCCGTCAGAAGTGCCAGCCCAATAAACTGGGGCAGAATTTTGAGGAGGACCCTCAAAATTCCGGAACAAGAAAGGTTGCAATGCTTTGAACCACGTCGCAGTTGTTGGTCCAATTAAACAAAACCATTTTCTACTTACGTTATATTTGTTAAATCATGCATAACTATGATAGCTGCTGTTTAGAGATGCTACCCCAATGATGCACGACGACGGAAGCCACGGAAGAGCGAACTAACCTTTCCCCTTTACAAGACTCACGATTTTCTTTGGATGCAGGCACCCAAGTCACAAAGTTACCAAACATGTTACGCAATCGCATTGAACCGTCGCGCCTATTCGCATTTTCTATCCGCACGCAATGGCCCCAGCAGCCGCAATATCACGATCAGCTATCAGCTAAGAATTTTTTTTTCTTCTTCTTACTATTCGCTTTTATCTTATTGCATAAGGCTACTTTTCTGCCTTCCGAGACTAAGCGTTGTCTCCATCTGCATTTTCTGCATCGCATAAGGCTACTTTTCTGCCTTCCGAGACTAAACGTTGTCTCCATCTGCATTTCCTGCATTGCATAAGGCTACTTTTCTGCCTTCCGAGACTAAACATTGTCTCCATCTGTATTTCCTGCATTGCATAAGGCTACCTTTCTGCCTTCCGAGACTAAGCGTTGTCTCCATTTGCATTTCCTGCATTGCATAAGGCTACCTTTCTGCCTTCCGAGACCAAGCGTTGTCTCCATCCTGCATTATCCGCATAAGGCTATCTTTCTGCCTTCCGAGGTTAAGCTCTACCTCCACTTGCATGGCTGAAATATCGCCACTTTATTTCTCTTGCATGGCTGAAATATCGCCACCTTTTACTTACGTCCTGCAATCGGCTGAAATATCGTCATTTACATTTTTTGTATCGGCTGAAATATCTCCAAACTTTATTTAAATTCTACATCGGCTGAAAGATCGCCAGATCATATTTAAAATCTCCACCATCATCTATACCTATGTTTTCGGTCGGCTGAAATATCGCCATTTACATTCTTTTTGTATCGGCTGAAATATCGTCAAACTTTATTTACATTCTCTATCGTTTGAAATATCACCATTTACACTTTTTGCATCGGCTGAAATATCGCCAGACTATTATTTAAATTCTCCATCGGCTGAAACATCGCCTATTTATTTAAATTTCTGTCGGTTGAAATATCGCCATTTACATTTTTTGTATCGGCTGAAATATCGCCAAACTTTATTTAAATTCTGTATCGGCTGAAATACCGCCAAATCTTGCATCTCATGGGCTGAAATATCGCCAAACTGTCCAAAGGAATCATCGTTCGGAGGCATCATCCTCATAGCCTGAGAACACCATGCCATGGCTCAAGGACCCCACTTTATATCCTGCACATCATTATTCAAAGGCATCATGGTTCGGAGGCACCATCATCATGGCCCGAGAACGTCATCTCATAGCCTGCGAATCCCTTAATTTTACGTTTCATGGCCCAGGACATCATGGTCTAAGGACGTCATCCTAACCGTCCGAGGACAGCATTCATGGTCCAATGGGAACTTGCATCACGTTTACGTTTATGCACGATATACGCCTATATTGCATTTGTAGGTACACCGGCTAGAAAACGGTCGTCTCAGCAGGAGCGATCCCGCTCCGGTTCCCGCAGCCCATCCAACTCCAAACACCCTTTCCAAACCTAAGCATCGCGTCCGTTCCTTTTCGAATCTCCATCGACATACTCCGTCAATGGTTCCTGAACTACGTACGACCTGATTCCTGTAAAACCAGAGCTCGGTCAAAGTTCTTTCCAATCGCCGATCCGGTCAAAATTGGCCATCTTGTCTTTACCCGACAACTCTTTCATCCTCCTCGGGTAAAGAGGGGCATCTGTTGATACCCAATTTTTCCCTATGTATTTTTCGTACCCATAATACTTCCAAAATAGCATATTTGTGCATATAGAAGCACACCCATGAGTTTTGATATTTTTTGATGATTTTTTAAACCAATTTATTGCCTATTTTTATACCATAATATCCAATAATTATTCCCAAAATTTGCCATTTTTGTGAACGATTTATTTTATTCTCATATTTACATCAAAATATAGCTAACATGATTTTTGCATATTTTTTAAAAATTCATTTGGTATTTTTAAAACCAAATTGCATATAATTGCAATACTAGCCTCTTTTATGTGTGTTCATGCTCGTTGTTTTATTCCTTGTTATGTTCAAGCCTGCTCTTGTGTTTCTTACTGGATCTTTTACGGAGATTCTTTTACCTCTTTTGTTCATATGTTAGCCTAGGTTATTGACACGCTGTTGCTTATGTGTTTAAGCTCATGCTTTGATCTTGTTTCTGAGTTCTGTTGATCATGCTCTTGCCTACCTTCGTCTTAAAACTCGTAATTTTCTCTTACTTCTGTTTGTGCATATCTGCCTATCTCTGTGACTTTGAACGATTCCCTCACCTCCGACTCCATGTGAAACCCTAAGATTTGGGGGGTTTTCTTTTCTTTGAAGTGAAAGACCCTAGGTTTACAGACTCATGACGAGTCTGTAATCGAACTTGTGAACTTATTTGCCTATGATTATGGAAAAAACTCTCATTGTTCTTCTTTGTTTTGAACTGCATGCTTATATATAAGCTTCCCTTTCAAAGTTTTATTTTCGAAATTCCTTTAATCAGGCTAAGAAATTCGTCACTAATTTCTCTTGATTGGATCTCTTTTACCTTACTGATGTTTTCCTTAAATAATTGATCCTGTATCTTTTGTGATTTTGTACCAACGTTTGAATTATTTACTTCCTTAATTATCTCAGTCTCTTTGTGATTAACAATTGGAGCCGAGATCCTTTGACTGATTTTTAAACTTATACCTTATTCTTACTACTGTGCCCTCTTTCCTTAAATATCCAATTGTGTATGTGACCTTATTTGTGCACCATATGGCCTCTTTACCATAATTTAGCCTTAATAAACTGATTCTCTCTTCCTTCTTAGTCGTCTGAACTAGACCCTTAATTAAAGGAGTCTGTCTACTCTAATTGATACTAATTTGATTAGTTTCTATGTTTATACCTTTGTGCCTACCTCACCTGTTTTCAAAACTATATAAAGGGCTCAGCCCTCCCCTTTTCAAAAGGGCAGTAACAACGAGTAAGTAACAATCAAGCAATAATAGGCAATCTGCTTTCTACTCCCTTCTTCTCTCAAATACACAGACTAGTTTTGTGTACTTCTCCTCTTTGCTTTCTGAAATACCCTTTAAGCTCTCCTTGAATCTTCAAGTGTTCTGCTGAAAACCTGAGTTGTTTCTGCTTCTTGCTTGCTGTGGTTACTCTGCTATTCTCTTACTTTGCAACTGGTATGTCCATCTTAGTTTAAATACTGCTCCTCCACTATGTGTTTCACATCCTAGTTCTGTTATGCTTTCCTTTACTGTTTTTCTGCAACTTTGTCATTATTGTTCCTATGTGAATCCCCTTACCCTTTACCCTTTGTGTGTGAGTTATGGTTCAGGGCATAACAGCACTCCAATTTGCTGTCTATGATCCTGAACTGGATTCTTTGAATCCCAAACTCAATCAATGCCCATTCCCTTTTCCCCTTTTATGTGCCTGAGCCCTGGACTGGGGTCTGATAGTGTCCTAATCACTATCTAGACTTTGGTCTGACCTTCAAAAGGTCTGCTCCTAACTTGTTCAACCAAACAAGTGGTCAGGGGTGTGCCAGCCTACTTTGTAGCTAGGTATGACCACCACCTGTCATGGCTCC
>NW_017671159.1:139868-150481 GCF_001879085.1 Nicotiana attenuata
CACAACACTCCTATTTACGTGGATACTGTACCCCACTACGCCCAACCCATCTCAAATGCACCTGAGTCTAATGACAAGGACTCCCTCATCAGGAACTTAGCGGCAGAGCTCAAGAAATTAACCAGCCGAGTTCAGGGCGTAGAAGGTAACGAAGGCATTGAAGGATTGAATTACGAGGACATGTGCATTCAACCAGATGTTGAACTTCCGGAGGGGTACAAACCTCCCAAGTTCGAAATGTTTGATGGAACAGGAGATCCCAGAGTCCACCTGAGGAACTATTGCGATAAGCTAGTGAGAGTCGGAAGAGATGAGAAGAACCGTATGAAGCTCTTCATGAGGAACTTAAAGGGAGATGCACTATCCTGGTACATCAATCAAGACCCCAAGAAATGGATGAGTTGGGTAGGTATGGCATCGGACTTCATGGATAGATTCTGGTTTAATACAGAGAATGCACCAGATGTATTCTACATACAGAATTTGAAGAAGAAACCCACCAACATTCCGCGAGTATGCTACTCGTTGGAGGACAGAAGCTGCAAAGGTCAGGCCGGCCCTAGAAGAAGAGCAAATGAATAGATTCTTCGTCCGGGCTCAGGATCCCCAATATTACGAGAGGTTGATGTTGATCGAGGGTCAAAAGTTCTCTGATATCATCAAACTCGGAGAAAGAATCGAAGAGGGCATCAAGAATGGTATGGTTACAAAAGCATTACAAGCCACCAATAAGGCTTTACAAACTGGTGGCGCGTCCAAGAAGAAAGATGTAAGTGACGTGATGGTCGCACAGGGAGCCAAATCACCACCACACTACCACACTTACCCATCGCCTCCACTTACATATCAGCCCATCCTGAATTACCAAGCACCCGCACCCTCTTATCCATCTCCCGTTTACCAATCCTCTCCACCTCTCACATATCAACCCACCTCACCCAGATACTCTCAACCAACACCTGTTTACCAAGCTTATAACGCTCAACCCTCTCACTATCAATCACCACCAACCCGTCAAAATTTTCCGAGACCCAGACCAAATTTTGACCGTAAACCTCCCAGACAATACACAGCCATCGCAGAACCAATTGACCAGTCATATGAAAGACTTAAAGCTGCTGGTTACGTCACTCCTATCCCAGCAAAAGCTCTAGAATATCCCTCCCAGTGGGTCAACCCCAACAAGACCTGTGCGTATCACTCCGGCATGAAGGGACACACCCTTGACGAGTGTCGTTCATTGAAAGATAAGATTCAGACCCTGATCGACAATAAGGTCATTGTAACAAAGGAGCCCGCTCCTAGTGTTCGTAACAACCCCCTGCCTGACCACAAGGGTGGAGACATTCATATGATCGAGATCGAGGATGACTGGGATCCCAAAGGGTCAATAGGTTTGATTGCTGAAGGGGATGAACCAAAGAAGCGAGCGGTTACCCTTAACCCAATTGCTGTGCAGAATCAGCCCTCCATGGACGACGAAGTAAATATGTCTATACCTCTTGAATTTGAAGCGCCTCCCTCTGCAAAGGCGCCCGGACCAATCGAGGTTGAATTTGGAGTTCCAAAGGCACCTACACCCTTTGAAGTTGTTGTGTTACCACCAAGGGTGTCTATTCCGGTGGCAATGACGGACATAACACCATTCCATTCAAATGCCATACCATGGGATTACACTGCCGAAGCTAGGAGGAAAGGAAAAACAAAGACAGGAGAAATGATTGCCGCACAAGGAATGACTAGAACAGGGAGGGTCTACACCCCAGAGCACCTAGCCGAATCCGATAAGCAAGCCCCGGGACGTCCCATTAAGACAGGACCCGACGATCTTTGGAGGAAAATACAGGCTAAGGAGTACTCAGTCGCTGAACAGCTAAACAAAACACCAGCACAGATATCTATCCTGGCTCTTCTGCAGAGTTCAGACGCTCACAAGAATGCCTTAATGAAGATACTAAGCGAAGCCTATGTGCCCAGCAATATAACCGGGGGTGAAATGGCGAATATGGTGGGGCAAGTGTTGGAGAGCCATAAAATAACCTTCCACGAAGACGAGTTGCCGCCAGAAGGTTTGAGCCACAACAAAGCACTGCACATCACCGTGCAATGTGAAGATTATTTCATCACTAGAGTCCTGATTGATGGAGGATCAAGCCTCAACATCTGTCCGCTGATAACTCTCAGAACCTTGGGTAAAAGCCTGCATGAGATCAAAGATGGGGCTATCAATGTCAAAGCCTTCGATGGATCCCAGAGATCTACTATTAGAGAAATCAGCCTGTGCTTGCAAATGGGGCCAACATGGTTCGACGTCGAATTCCAAGTGATAGATGTCCCGGCATCCTACAACTTGCTGTTGGGACGCCCCTGGATCCACGCTGCCGGAGCCGTAGCATCAACCCTGCATCAGGCGGTAAAGTTTGAATGGAACCGCCAAGAGGTGATCATTCATGGCGATGGTAGTAACCCCATATATAGTCGCCAGACTATCCCAATGATCGGGGGTAGAAGGAGAATAGGCGGAGAGACATACCACCACATCGAAAGGGTCAACGCTGTAGACAAAGACAAGTGGTGGGACAACAAGATCGAAAGTATCCTGAATTGGTACGGGTACGAGCCTGGAAAGGGACTTGGTAAAAATCTTCAGGGGATCACTAAGCCCATCAAACTGAAGAAGCATGGCACTACCTTTGGCTTAGGGTATGGTTATACTTGGAAGGAATTCCAGAACTGGTCGCCACCATGGCGCAGCCCCTACTATCCATTAGAGTTTCCGATACCTAGCCTGAAGCAGACCTTCCAGCCAGCAGATACTATATATGGGTCAGAAGAAGATGAAACATTAGCAGCCATGAAGAATTTGTTCCTGGAGGATGATGACATGGACTGCTGAGATCTTTTTGAGGAGGAAGGGGAGGAAGGCCCTTCCGTACAAGCTGTAAGCAGGGGAGACCGCCTCAGCAACTGGTCAATTAGGACCGTCAGAGCCCGGAGGGTTTCGGGGTAGCAAGGCTAAAGAAAAGCAGCATGCATCGCATTTTTTAGTTTACTTTACTAGTTGATTTTCTTTCCGTATTGTCTTTAATTTCGAAAAGAGCCCCGATGTTTCAAATAGCTTTGAATTTAATCAAAGCATTTCAGTTTATCATATATATCTCGCTTATTATTTTCTCTATCATTTACTCTATTTTATACAGCATTACTATTACTTATCTTGACGATGAACCAACTACTGTGACTTGCAACGAAACAACGCAACAAAAGGACATAGACTCAGAAGAAGATGAAATACCTGAAGAGGTCGTCAGAGAGGTTGAGAATTTTGAGAATACACCTAAGTCCAACCTGGAAGAAACTGAGGTCATTAATTTGGGAGATACAGAGAACGTCAAAGAAACTCGCATCAGTGTTCACTTGTCACCATCAGAAAGGGAAAAGTATGCGGAATTTTTAAAAGAATATGAGGACATATTCGCCTGGTCGTATGATGATATGACTGGTCTCAGCATGGCCATTGTAGCTCACAAACTGCCAACAGATCCAGCCTGTCCGCCGGTAAAGCAGAAGCTCAGGAAATTCAAGCCCGACATGAGTTTGAAAATCAAAGAAGAGGTTACTAAGCAAGTCAAAGCTAAGGTTCTCAAGGTGGTAGAGTATCCGACATGGTTAGTCAACATCGTGTCGGTACCAAAGAAAGACGAGAAGGTTAGAATCTGTGTCGACTACCGGGATCTCAACCGGGCCAGTCCCAAAGATGACTTCCCCTTGCCAAGCATACACATTCTTTTCGACAACTGCGCCAAGCATGAGCTGCAGTCTTTTGTTGATTGTTTCACCGGATATCATCAGATATGAATGGACGAGGAAGATGCAGAGAAAACGACTTTCATCACGCCGTGGGGAATGTATTGTTACAAAATGATGCCATTTGGGTTGAAGAATTGCTGACGCCACCTATATGAGAGCCATGACTACTATCTTTCACGACATGATACACAAGGAGATCGAGGTATATGTGGACGACGTCATCATCAAATCCAAGAAAGCCACTGATCATATGGAAGATTTGCGAAAGTTCTTCAACAGGCTGAGAAGGTATAATCTAAAACTGAATCCCGCCATATGTGCATTCGGGGTTCCTGCTAGAAAACTACTGGGTTTCATCGTGAGCCGTCAAGGGATAGAGTTGGACCCGTCAAAGGTCAAAGCCAGTCAAGAATTGCCACCGCCAAAGAACAAGAAAGACGTGATGAGTTTCCTGGGGAGACTCAACTATATAAGCCGGTTCAAAGCTCAGTCCACAGTCATTTGTGAACCCATCTTTAAAATGCTAAAGAAAGATGCTGCTACTAGATGGACCGACGATTGTCAGAAAGCCTTTGACAGAATCAAGGAATACCTGTCAACGCCGCAAGTCTTGGTTCCTCCCGAGCTAGGAAAACCTCTGTTGCTTTACCTTGCGGTATTGGATGGAGCATTCCATTGTGTTCTGGGACAACATGATGAAACGGGGAGAAAGGAGCAAGCCATCTACTATCTCAGTAAGAAGTTCACCCCGTACGAGGCCCGGTATTCTCTATTAGAGCGCACTTGTTGTGCTCTGACTTGGGTAGCTCAGGAATTGAGGCATTATTTCTGTGCTCACACTACTTATCTCATATCCAGGATGGACCCGCTGAAGTATATTTTCTTGAAGCCCATGCCCACTGGCAAGCTCGCCAAGTGGCAAATCTTGTTGAGTGAGTTCGACATTGTTTACGTGACTCAGAAAGCAGTCAAGGGTCAAGCCATAGCAGATCATCTTGCCGAGAATCCCATTGAAGGAGAATACGAACCGCTGAAAACATATTTTCCTGACGAAGAAGTATCCTTTGTAGGAGAAGATATTGCAGAATCCTACGATGGTTGGAGGTTGTTTTTCGACGGAGCCGCAAATTTCAAAGGAGTTGGCATAGGGGCAGTCCTAGTATCAGAAACCGGCCAGCACTACCCGGTATCCGCCAAGCTCAGGTTCCCTTGCACAAATAATATGGCCGAATACGAAGCCTGCATCCTGGGGCTCAAGATGGCCCTTGACATGAACATTCAAGATTTACTAGTGATCGGGGACTCAGACCTGCTCATACATCAAGTTCGAGAAGAATGGGCCACCAAAAACTTTAAGATACTTCCCTACCTGCATCACATACAGGAGTTGAGGAAAAGATTCACAAAGACAGAATTTCAGCACATCCCCAGGGTCCAGAACGAGTTCGCTGATGCATTAGCCACATTATCATCCATGATCGAGCATCCAGACACAAATTTCATTGATCCTATCCCAGTAAAGATTTATGATCATCCAGCTTATTGTGCTTACGTTGAGGAAGAAGAAGACGGAAAACCATGGTTCCACGACATCAAGGAGTACTTGACAACAGGGGAATATCCGGAACTTTCCAACGCCACTCAAAAGCGCACGCTCCGGAGATTATCCAACAACTTCTTTCACAGCGGAGGAATCCTGTACAGGAGGACTCCCGATTTGGGTTTGCTAAGGTGTGTCGAAGCAAAAGAAGCATCCGGACTATTGGACGAAGTGCAGGCAGGGACATGCGGGCCGCACATGAATGGTTTTGTCTTAGCAAAGAAGATACTCCGAGCAGGGTATTTTTTGATGACTATGGAAACAGACTGTATCCAGTGCGTTCGCAAGTGTCATCGCTGTCAGATACATGCAGACATGACAAAGGTGCCTCCAAATGAGCTTACTGCAACAAGCTCACCGTGGCCATTTGCCGCCTGGGGGATGGATGTCATTGGACCTATCGAGCCTGCCGCAACAAATGGGCACAAATTTATCCTGGTGGCAATCGATTATATTACTAAATGGGTTGAGGCAGCATCATACAAAGCAGTGACTAAGAAAGTTGTGGCAGACTTCTTCCGTGATCGTATTGTTTGCCGATTCGGGGTTCCAGAATCAATCATCACTGATAATGGTTCCAATCTCAACAGCGACTTGATGAAAGCAATGTGTGAGGCATTAAAGATCAAACATAAGAACTCTACAGCCTACAGGCCTCAGATGAATGGAGCCATGGAGGCAGCCAATAAGAATATCAAGAAGATACTAAGGAAGATGGTCGAAAGTCACAAACAACGGCATGAGAAGTTATCATTCGCTTTACTGGGATACCGCACCACAGTCCGCACATCGACCGGAGCAACTCCCTACATGCTGGTCTATGGTACAGAGGCGGTCATCCCCGCCGAGGTAGAGATTCCCTCCTTAAGGATCATACAAGAAGCAGAGTTGGACGACGCGGAATGGGTAAAAGGTCGCTACGAGCAGTTAGCCCTTATAGATGGGAAAAAGGATGAATGCAGTTTACCACGGTCAGCTGTATCAGAACAGAATGTCCAAAGCCTTCAACAAAAGAGTCAAGCCAAGGAAGTTTACACCGGGGCAGCTGGTGTTGAAAAAGATATTCCTGCATCAAGATGAAGCCAGGGGGAAATACTCTCCCAAGTGGCAAGGTCCGTACATGGTTCACCGGGTTCTAACTGGAGGAGCCCTTATCCTTGCAGAAATGGACGGAGAAGTCTGGCCGAAGTCAATCAATTCAGACGCAGTGAAACGATACTGTGTGTAACCACATACGATTTCCTTTATGATGTAATTTGAACTACGCCTGACCTGATTCCCGTTTAAGAGGGGATACATAGGCAGCCCTATGGGTTCGGTCACAATTTAATAAAAATTTCATGTCCCCCTATTATTGGAACTGGGGCAGAATTTTGAGGAGGGCGTTCAAAATTCCGAAGACAATCTTCGGCCGCTCATCGCCAGGGATGTCAGCCCAGTGAACTGGGGCAGAATTTTTAGGAGGACCCTCAAAATTCCGAAGTTGATTTTTCATCCGTTCAGCGCAGCCGTAAGAAGTGCCAGCCCAGTAAACTGGGACAGAATTTTGAGGAGGACCCTCAAAATTCCGTAACAAGAAAGGTTGCAATGCTTTGAACCACATCGCAGTCGTTGGTTCATTTAAACAAAACCATTTTCTACTTACGTTATATTTGTTAAATCATGCATAACTATGATATCTGTTGTTTAGCGACGCTACCCCAATGATGCACGACGACGGAAGCCACGGAAGAGCGAACTAACCTTTCCCCTTTACAAAACTCACGATTTTCTTTGGATGCAGGCACCCAAGTCACAAAGTTACCAAACATGTTACGCAATCGCATTGAACCGTCGCGCCTATTCGCATTTGCTATCCGCACGCAATGGCCTCAGCAGCCGCAATATAACGATCAGCTATCAGCTAAGAATTTTTTTTCTATTCGCTTTTATCTTATTGCATAGGGCTACTTTTCTGCCTTCCGAGACTAAACGTTGTCTCCATCTGCATTTCCTGCATTGCATAAGGCTACCTTTCTGCCTTCCGAGACTAAACATTGTCTCCATCTGCATTTCCTGCATTGCATAAGGCTACCTTTCTGCCTTCCGAGACTAAGCATTGTCTCCATCTGCATTTCCTGCATTGCATAAGGCTACCTTTCTGCCTTCCGAGACTAAACGTTGTCTCCATCTGCATTTCCTGCATTGCATAAGGCTACCTTTCTGCCTTCCGAGACTAAGCATTGTCTCCATCTGCATTTCCTGCATTGCATAAGGCTACCTTTCTGCCTTCCGAGACTAAGCGTTGTCTCCATCCTGCATTACCCGCATAAGGCTATCTTTCTGCCTTCCGAGGTTAAGCTCTACCTCCACTTGCATGGCTGAAATATCGCCACCTCATCTTTCCTGCATGGCTGAAATATCGCCACTTTATTTCTCTTGCATGGCTGAAATATCGCCACCTCATCTTTCCTGCAATCGGCTGAAATATCGCCATTTACATTATTTGTATCGGCTGAAATATCGCCAAACTTTATTTAAATTCTACATCAGCTGAAATATCGCCATTTATATTTTTTGTATCGGCTGAAATATCGCCAAACTTTATTTAAATTCTACATCGGCTGAAAGATCGCCAGATCATATTTAAAATCTCCACCATCATCTATACCTATGTTTTCGGTCAGCTGAAATATCGCCATTTACATTCTTTTTGTATCGGCTGAAATATCGCCAAACTTTATTTAAATTCTCTATCGGTTGAAAGATCACCATTTACACTTTTTGCATCAGCTGAAATATCGCCAGACTATTATTTAAATTCTCCATCGGCTGGAACATCGCCTGTTTATTTAAATTTCTATCGGCTGAAATATCGCCATTTACATTTCTTTGCATCGGCTGAAATACCGCTAAATCTTCCATCTCATGGGCTGAAATATCGCCAAACTGTCCAAAGGCGTCATCGTTCGGAGGCATCATCCTCATAGCCCGAGAACACCATGCCATGGCTCGAGGACCCCACTTTATATCCTGCACATCATTATTCAAAGGCATCATGGTTCGGAGGCACCATCATCATTTCCCGAGAACGTCGTCTCATAGCCTGCGAATCCCTTAATTTTGCGTTTCATGGCCCAGGACATCATGGTCTAAGGACGTCATCCTAAGCGTCCGAGGACAGCATTCATGGTCCAATTGGAACTTGCATCACGTTTACATTTATGCACGATATACGCCTATATTGCATTTTCAGGTACACCGGCTAGCAAACGGCCGTCTCAGCAGGAGCGATCCCGCTCCGGTTCCCGCAGCCCATCCGACTCCAAACACCCTTTCCAAACCTAAGCATCGCGTCCGTTCCTTTTCGAATCTCCATCGACATACTCCGTCAATGGTTCCTGAACTACGTACGGCCTGATTCCTGTGTAACCAGAGCTCGGTCAAAGTTCTTTCCAATCGCCGATCCGGTCAAAATTGGCCATCTTGTCTTTACCCGAGAACTCTTTCATCCTCCTCGGGTATTTTTATACCATAAAATCCAATAATTATTCCCAAAATTTGTCATTTTGGTAAACGATTTATTTTATTCTCATATTTACATCAAAACATAGCTAACATGATTTTTGCATATTTTTACAAATTCATTTGGTATTTTTAAATTAAAACAAGGGAAAAGTGGCTATTTAAGAGTCAGCCCTGTGCATTTCAATTTTAGCCCGAAATTAACCTCAATCTTAAGCCCAAATCAGACCCAAAATTCCCTACCCAATTTCTTAATTAACCCGACCCACGACCCGTTTATTTTTACTCGCCCGGCTCCCTTTTGATCCAGGCCGTTGATCAAAATGATCAACGGCCACATTTCCTCCTTACCATTTTAATTCCCAAACGACCCTAACCCTATCCCCATTGTCCAAATCCGTCGCCTCTGGTTCCTCTCGTCTCTCTCGAACCTTCTCAATCTCTGAAACCCTAATATCCACCTACCTCTAGAATCCATGGCTAATCTAGCCATGGACAACCTCTACCTACCATCTCCTGCTCTCACACGCTTGCTCATTAAAGATTCGAGGCTAGACCTCGAAGGTCTTCATCCAGACCCTGGCCGGTTCAAGTTTCTTTGGCCGTTTCCGGCTTTGCTCCAGCGTATCTCAGCCTCTCGAGCCTGGATTCGACCTTGCTAGCTCAGAACCATTCTCGAGACTTCCAAGCCTTCTCGTCCTTTTGGGTTCTCAGAAACCCTAGCCTAATCGAGGTTCCTTTTTCGGTTATTCGTCTAGATCTATGCTAGATCTATGCTGTGTGTGCCATTTTAGAGTTTTTCCCTAATTTTCCCTTTTCAAAACTGTTCGAATCCTATTTTTAGGGTTTTCTAAATGTTTCTGATTCTTTTACTCTTTTTATGTGTGTTCATGCTCGTTGTTTTATTCCTTGTTATGTTCAGGCCTGCTCTTGTGTTTCTTACTGGATTTTTTACGGAGATTCTTTTACCTCTTTTGTTCACATGTTAGCCTAGGTTATTGACTCGCTTTTGCTTATGTGTTTAAGCTCATGCTTTGATTTTGTTTCTGAGTTCTATTGATCATGCTCTTGCCTACCTTCGTCTTAAAACTCGTAATTTCCTCTGACTTCTATTTGTGCATATCTGCCTATCTCTTTGACTTTGAATGATTCCCTCACCTCCAACTCCATGTGAAACCCTAAGATTTGGGGGGTTTTCTTTTCTTTGAAGTGAAAGACACTAGGGTTTCACTTTGAAACCCTAGGTTTACAGACTCATGACGAGTCTGTAATCGAACTTGTGAACTTATTTGTCTATGATTATGGAAAAAACTCTCATTGTTCCTCTTTGTTTTGAACTACATGCTTATATATAAGCTTCTCTTTCAAAGTTTTATTTTCGATATTCCTTTAATCAGGGTAAGAAATTCGTCACTAATTTCTCTTGATTGAACCTCTTTTACCTTACTGATGTTTTCCTTAAATAATTGATCTGTATCTTCTGTGATCTTGTACCAACGTTTGAATTATTTACTTCCTTAATTATCTCAGTCTCTTTGTGATTTACAACTGGAGCCGAGATCCTTTGACTGATTTTTAAACTTATACCTTATTCTTACTACTGTGCCCTCTTTCCTTAAATATCCAATTGTGTATGTGACCTTATTTGTGCACCATATGGTCTCTTTACCTTAATTTAGCCTTAATAAACTGATTCTCT
>NW_017671159.1:150530-188846 GCF_001879085.1 Nicotiana attenuata
TTGCTTAAATATAGATTTTTAAAAATAGCCAGATTTACAACTGGTCGTTCAAAAATAGCCCAATTTCAAAAGTAATCGAAATTTAGCCACTTTTTATGTAAAGATAAATCTGAGCGAAAACACTGTTCAAAACCCGGAAAATACTCCAGTATATTATGCTGGAGTTCCAGCATAAGTATACTTGAACTCCAGCATATTATACTGGAGTTCCAGGATAGTATAATGGAACTCCAGCATAATATGATGGAGTTCCAGCATAAATACACTAGAACTCCAGCATAATATACTGGAGTTCCAGCAAGTATAATGGTCTAGTATAAAATACTGGAGTTTGGAGCACCAGTGCTCCAGTCTCCAGTATATTATACTGGTGCCAGCAAAGTATACCGGTCCAGCATAATATGCTGGAGTTCATACACAAGTGCACCGAACTCCAGTATATTATGCTGGACCGGTCTCTATTGCAGCAAAACGGTGGCTATTTTTCATTGACTTGGTAAACGCTGGCTATTTTTAATTGACCAGTCCGAAAACTGGCTATACCGTGAAATTTTGGCGCTTTTATTTGAAACGCCCCCACATGAATGGCATATGTGGTCTCACATGCATACTTTGAGAGCATAATTTGGACATTAAAGTTCTTAAACTTTTATATTATTGAGTTATTTTGTTTGGTTCATGGCTGTATACGGTAAAATCGGAGAGTCCAATTTCTCGTCATTATGGCACTCAGAAGATCACCTCGAAGGCTCGAGGCCGCGGCCGAGTATCTTTCCTCAAGGGTCAACAAAGCTCGACACCAGGGTAGGAATGATCACGGTAATGGTGGAAATGGGGAGTTCCCAAGGCACGTAGGCTAGGTCGGATACAATCTAGCGGGCTACTCTGAACCCGAATCAGGGCGTCATTCAGCCGTCCCATCCCCATATCTATGTAATTAATGTATTTTGTACTATGTGGGGATTTCCCTCCTATATAAAGGGAGTCCTTGTCATTTTGTAAGTTTCGTTGCTTCAGCTGCTCCACAAGAAATATAAGACAACATTCTCTCTGTTCTCTTACATACTCTCTTGATATTATTGCTCTCTTTTATTATCGCCATTATTGTTCATCGTTTATTGCTTATCATTGGCCATAAAGAGCCTTCTTAGATTTTATTATAATTGTTAGTCATACTTCGATTACCTTTGATAGCACACGGTCGAGCCCCGGAATCGACCTTGGGGCCCCTGAATCGGCCAGCTCGAAGCCCGATTGCTGGTTCGACCATCACCTTATCCTTAGCCTTTATTTCGTTTCTAAGTCTCACATGTCGACGCCCCTTTTTTTCTAAGGCGAAAATCGGGTCTACGACATTTGGGAGGACAACTCGTTCCCTTTTTGGGAATTGGGTTTTGGAATTGAAGAGTCGCCACCTAGTGATTAAAGTGCATTAGGACACTAAAAGGGTTTGAGTTTGAAGAACCAGAGTTTGGGTAAGGGCTAGAAATTATCTCGAGGGGAAGGTATTAGGCACCCCTCAAGATCCACTAGTGTGGTTTTTGAAAATAAAGTAGTGGCAGTATCTTAACGAGATGCAGGACAAGTATTCAAAACAATACGATTCTGGGCAGAGAATGGTAACCTAGTAGTTTGAAAACATAATAGAACAAGAGTCAGAAAATCAGTGAGAGTAAATAGATGCACAATTTCGAGATTTGTTTCTAGATAGAGCGGGAGTTTTAATAAAAACAGAGTGAACTTCAGGGAGTCAAAGCAAGAATGAGAGCGGCAGAGTTCAAAATTAAAAGAGGCTGATTAGTCCTAAACCGGTATAAACATGGTTAATCAATTCTTATTAGGCCTAAAGTTTGCCTAGGCGTCGTACGCATTGCCTAATTATCTTAAAGGGTGAACATGCATATTTGATCCTTTTTTAGTTTCAAAAGAGGTACAGAAACAGTTAGCCGTACTTGTATTATTAGGTTAAGCATGCTAATCAGACGTTTGGCAATTGCAACTCAGACAGGTATGACACCTTAAGTAACAGGATGTCTAATGCACATAGGAGTTCCTAAAACATGATTTCTAAATGTTAATGAGAATGCAGCAACAGTTATTTGCCTATTACAATTATTGCTCGTTATTAACTAATCATGGTTGCAAGATGAACATGATAACAAGCTGAAAGTAAAGAACCTAAAGCAGGATCTCTAGTGAATGAGATGCATGTCCTATACAGGTTATCTATTGAGGTGGCCGGAGAGATGGTGAAGGCCATCGGAGAAGAATAACAAGAAGGTTCTAGAGAGAAGGAGGAGAGGAAGAGACTAAGAGAGAGAGACTGGTCTCGAAAAAAATGAGGGGTCAAGGGGGTAGATTAGGGATTAATGTGATCAACGGCTCAGATTAATTCGGAGCTGAGCCGGGTTGGATTAGAGATTGGGCTGGGGCGAAATTAATTGAGTCTTGGGTCCATTGGATTTAATAAATTCTGATAGGTGTGGGGTTAAATTGGGCTAAAATTGAAACAATAAAGGGCTATGTGTTAAATAGCCAATTTCCCCCTTTTATAATTTTATAAAATAGTCAAAATAATTTTAAAACAAATTAAAAGCACTGAACTAATTAATAATGTATAAATATTAATCTAAAAATACTGAAAATGATTTTATGATTGTAAAATGCTGTTAATCGTAATATAGGCTATAATTGCAATTTATGCAATTTAACTTAGAAAATACCAAACAGATTTGTAAAAATATGCAAAAATCACCTTAATAATATCTTGGTGTAAATATGAGAATGGAAATAAATTATTCACCAAAAATGATAATCTGGGAATAATTATTGGATTTTGTACTGCTAAAATAGACAATAAATTGATTTTAAAAATCTTAAAAAATTAGGAAAAAATACCACATTGGGCATG
Organism: Nicotiana attenuata; assembly: GCF_001879085.1. Taxonomy (NCBI): domain Eukaryota; kingdom Viridiplantae; phylum Streptophyta; class Magnoliopsida; order Solanales; family Solanaceae; genus Nicotiana; species Nicotiana attenuata. The sequence continues at coordinate 153,442 of NW_017671159.1, forward strand.
CTTATATGTGCATACTCATGCTATTTTGAGAATATTTGAGTATTAAAAAGATACATAGGGAAAAATTGAGTATCAACAGCTGCCCCTCTTTACCCGAGAAGGATGAAAGAGTTGTCGGGTAAAGATATGATGGCCAATTTTGACCGAAAGAAACGATTTGAAAAGTTTTGACCGAGCTCTGGTTCCTGAGCTGCCTACATATCCCTGGTCTTACAGGAATCAGGCCATATGTAGTTCAGGGTCCATTGACGGAATATGCCGATGGAGGTTTTTGAAAAGAACAGACGCGACGTTTAGATTGAGAAAGGTGGTTGAAGTCTGATAGGCTGCGGGGACTAGAGCGGGATCGCTCCTGCTGAGACGGCTGTTGATATCAGGTGTACCTACAAATGAATAATACCACATATGTTGTGCATAAATTTAAATCTGATGCAAGTTCCCATTGGACCATAAATGCTGTCTTTGGACGGCTAGGATGATGTCCTCAAACCATCACGTCCGGGGCCATGAAGCGTATAATTAAGGATTCACAGGCTATGAAATGATGTTCTCGGGCCATGAGAATGATGCCTCCGAACTATGATGCCTTTGAATAATGATATGCAAAAGATAAAAGTGGGGTCCTCAGGCCATGGCATGGCGTTCTCGGGCTATGAAAATGGTGCCTCCGAAACGCATTTGGATAACTTGGCGATCTTTAAGCCCATGAATTGAGGGGTTTGGCGTTCTTTCAGCCGATGCAAGACTTAAATAAAAAATGGCGATATTCCAGTCGATGTAAAGTGTAAGTATAAATGGCGATCTTTCAGCCGATGCGAGAAAGAATAAAGTGGCGGTGTTTCAGCCATGCAGATGTAAATAAAAGTGGCGGTATTTCAGCCGATGCGAAGTTTAAACAATATGGAGATATTTTAGCCGATGTAAAGTGTAAATATAAATGGCGATCTTTCAGCCGATGCAAGATTTAAATGAAGTGGCGATATTTCGGCCCTGCACGATGGAGACAATGCTTAGTCTCGAAGGGCAGAATAGTAGCCTTATGAAATGCAAAGAAATGGAGACAATGCTTAGTCTCGGAAGGCAGAAAGGTAGCCTTATGCAATGTAGAGAAATGGAGACAATGCTTAGTCTCGGAAGGCAGAAAGGTAGCCTTATGCAATTCAGAGAAATGGAGACAATGCTTAGTCTCGGAAGGCAGAAAGGTAGCCTTATGCAATGCAGAGAAATGCAGATGGAGACAATGCTTAGTCTCGGAAGGCAGAAAGGTAGCCTTATGCAGTGCAGAGAAATGCAGATGGAAATAATGCTTAGTCTCGGAAGGCAGAAAGGTAGCCTTATACAGTGCAGAGAAATGCAGATTGAGACAATGCTTAGTCTCGGAAGGCAGAAAGGTAGCCTTATGCAATGCAAGAAATGTATAAGGCAAGTAATGGTAAAATCTCTTAGCTGATAGCTTTATAGCTGATAGTCGATTGCTATATTGTGGTTGCTGGGGATGTCGTGTCCGGGTAGCAATTGTAAATAGGTGATGATCTGAGAGTTGTATTCCCGAGAAGTATGAGTGCATAGATATATCTGATGATATTACGATTTGAGTTCCTGTATCCAAAGAAAAATCGTGAGTTCTGAAAAAGAGGGGAAGGTTAGTTCGTATCCCCATGGACTTTGCTCGTCCTGCTCGGCCCTTGTCTCGGTGATACTGTGNCTCATAAACAAGGTTAGGCTAATTAATGAATTGGGTCAGTCCCTGACAACTGTATCCGAGTTGCCTAATGCAGACTCTCTGTTTAAATACATGTGTTGATCCAGTCCGCTCGCTGCTTAATTTAATCTAAGACCAAATCAGTATTTGTCAAGGCATGCTAAACTAAATGATTGTTTGACTTCTGGGGTTAATTTGAGCCTTGTATGCTTGCTTGTCCTCCCTTTTATTTGATACTTGTTTTGAATGTCGAGCTAGAATTTTATCCTTTAAACTCCACAAAGGCCCCCATCCCTTTCTTCCCCTTTAGGATTAGAAGTCCTAATACCCCGGGACTAATAGGATTGGGACGGGTAGTAGCATGCGATAAGTAAACGATACCGTTCCGCGCTTTAATACCTTAACGGGGTGGGAAAGGTAGACATGGAGAGGATGATTACACGATAACACTCCGCGTACAACTGAGTACCAGTGTTGTGTGAATGATCCATGTAATGTATAAACCTAGGACCCCTTTCTCCTTCTTTATTAGTTTAACAAAATTTTCTGAATCTTTAAAGCTATTGCATTTTCAATTTCTGCTTCTCGCATGATCTTTCGGATTATTTGCACTAAGTACTTGACCTTTTCCTCTACTTGCACGTTTTTTTACAAAAATTGCTCCTTTAAAATTCAGCACTTCTTTTAACCTTTTGTGCTTCTTGTACTTGTTTATTTATATTTACATCTAAAATCACAATTATAGCATGGCCGGGAACCACACTAGTGGATCTTGAGGGGTGCCTAATACCTTCCCCTCGAGATAATTTCAAGCCCTTACCCAAAACTCTGGTCTGCATCTTTAATTCTTCTAAAAGTGTCCTAATGCACTATAATCATTAGGTGGCGACTCTCCAAACTCTCAAAGAACCCAATTCCCAAAGTGGGAAAAGAGTTGTCTTCCCAAATGTCGTGAACCCGATTCTGCGCGGAAAAAAAAAGGGGGCGTCGACACCCAGTTAATTGTTCATCGCGATCGCGGAGCAAGGGTCACGATCGCGTAGAGGGAAAAAATGGGTTGGCCCAGAATGTGCATCGTGAACGCGATGAAGGGAACGCGAACAAGGAGAAGGGACCAGCAGTGCTTCGCGATCGCGGAAGCACGAGTGCGAACGCGTTGAAGGAAAATATGAGGTTCCAGAAATTGCTCTATGCGAACGCGGGGTTGCCTATGCGAACGCGAAGTAGAAGTGCATTGGGCATCGCGAACGCGGGATGTGTTATGCGAACGTGAAGAAGGAAATTCCCGGTGGCCAAGATAAGCCTTCGCGATCGCGGAGGCCTAATCGCGAACGCATAGAAGGAGTACCAGAAGCAGCAACAGCAGTGCAAAAGTGGAAGAAAAAGACCCGTAACCCATCCGAAACACACCCGAGGCTCCCGAGACCCCGTCAAATCACACACACGAGTCATATAACCTAACATGGACTCACTCGAAGTTTCAAATCACATAAAAGAACATCGAAACGACGGATCGAACTAAAAAAAATCAAGCTTATGAACTTCCAACTCCTCAAAATACGCTTTCGATCAAAAACCTAACCAAACCACGTCCGAATGACCTGAAATTTTGCACACACATCCCAAATGATATGACGGAGCTACTGCAACTTCCAGAATTCAATTCCAACTCTCGGATCAAAATCCCACTATCGGACCGAAACTTCAAAAATTCAAACTTCGGCATTTCTAGCCTAAACTAGCTACGGACCTCCAAAACACATTCCGAACACGCTCCCATCACCTAACAGAGCTAACGGAACTATTGGATTTCCATTCCGAGGTCGTCTTCACACTGTTCTGACTACGGACCACTTTTCAACACTTAAGCTCTCATTTAGGGGCTAAGTGTCCCAAAACTCTCCGAAACTCAAAACCGAACGTCCCGGCAAACCAAAATAGCAGAAAAGAACTTAGGGGAAGCAGTTGATAGGGGATCGGAGCGTAAATTTCAAAAACGACCGGTCGGGTCGTTACAATTATATTATGACAAACAAATAGGTCGTGTAATTACAATACTGTATAATTACTCTATATAATTACTACCCTAGTAATTACAGCAATTTCAATTACGTAGTGGCTTTCCAAACAGACCCAATAGGAAACTTTTATTAAACTTGTTCTACCAGGTTGTGCCCTTGTCTTGATTATTTTTCAATTTCGTCATAGATATTTCAGAAATAAAAACTTCTCTCTTTTGGTGAAGTTTTCAATGATATAAATATATACTCAAGAATTGTATTTCACAAGCATATCTGTACTAGAGATAGGGCTTTTGTTTCCTTAGAATGAAATCAAAGTGCATTAATGTCCATTCAAAAAGGAGCTTATTAAGAAACTTAATCTGGAGGTGGATCCTCTTTTAATGTTCCTATGTGTTAAGAAAAATTCCAAAATTTAATCTCAATATCAGTTGCAAAGAATAGGGAAGGTGGCGGTAGTAGAAGAAAGAGAGAGGAGAGAAAAAAGAAAAATCGGTATAAACGAATCCCTTAATTGAAGGAACAAGTAATAGTTTAAGAGTCTTTTAAGGGGAATATATATAATCTGTAAGAAAAACCCATTTAGCTCTAGTAAATATGAAACCTTAGACAATCTGGGTAAATAAGTTTGAAAAATTATATTGTAACGACCCGATTGGGCGTTTTGCTTTCTAGATCCTTGTTTCCCTAATAAAGACTCCCCATATGTGCTTTTTATGTTTTATAACTTTTGGGGATGGTTGGGTTAGTTTTGGAAGGGTTCAGGTTAAAATCAGAACACTTAGTTGCTTAATAGTGGCCTAAGTTGACCAAGTTTGATTTGAGTTAATATTTTGAGTAAACGACCTCGGAACAGGAAGGTGATGGTTCCAATAGGTTCGTATAATGATTTTGGACTTGAGCGTGTGTTCGGATTGAGTTTTGGCGTAATCCGTGAGCGTTTCAGCTCTAATTGTCTGAAGTTGGCGCCTTGAAGGTTTTCAAGTTCTTTAAATTTTGTTTGAAGTAGACTTTTCTGTTATCGATGTCCGTTTGGGATTCCGACCTTAGGAATAGTTTCATATGGTGATTTATGACTTGTACACAAAGTTTGACGTCATTCTGAGCTGTCTAAGCATGATTCGACGCGTTCGGATCTAGTTGAGGAAGTTCGAATTTCATAAGTTGGTTAATTTGGTTTTAGGGTGCGATTCTTAGTTTCAATGTTGTTTTATTTGTTTCGAGGTTTCGAGCAGGTCCGTATTATGTTTATGGACTTGTTGGTACAGTTGAATGGGGTCCCGGGTGGCTCCGGTGAGTTTCGGACCACCCGGAGCTAAGTCTAATTTCTGAAATTTTGATGTTGTAGTTTCCTTCTTCGCGAATATGGAGAAGGCCTCGCGTTCACGATGAAGGAAATAGGGGCTGGGGACTTTTGTTCTACGCGTTCGCATTATCAGGGTTCGCATCGCGAAGCTTTGGAAACTGGCCTCTGTGTTCGCGATCCCCTGGTCGCGTTCGCGTAGAAGGCCTAGGCCTGGGGCTGGGCAAGTCAATGCCCTTCACGTTCGTGAAGTGGGGAGGGTCTGTTCATCGCGTTCGCATGGGATGTCTCGCGATCGCGAAGAAGCTTTTTAGGGGCATTGGCAATTTTGCCTTTGCGATCACGAGGGAATTTTTGCGATCGCGAGGGCATTTTCGCGATCGCGAAAGAGGAAGACCTAGGCAAAGACTTGTTTTAAAAACGGGACTTACGCCATTTTCTCTTATTTTCATTTCCCTTGGCCGATTTTGGAGCTCTTGGGGGGGGGGGGGGTTCATCTAGCATCATAAGGTAAGTAATTCCTACCCAATGTGTGTTTAATACATAGATTATGGGTAGATTTTAACATGTAAATTATGAAAATTTTAGGATTTTGTTGAAAAAACTAGGTTTTGGTAAAAATGGGATTAGATCACGAAAATAATTATGAAATTGAGTAAAAATTATATATTTGTGCTTGTAAGATTATGGGTAACATTTATTTACGAAAATTTCCGAAATTCAAGCACATGGGTCCTGGGGTGAATTTTAAGGATCTTCCAAATTGGGTTAGGAAATTACTCTAATAGTTAAATTATGAACTTTTGAGCATATATTGATTAGTTTGTACAATCTTTGGCTAGTTTCGGATTGCCCGACACAGTCTTGAGGCTTTTAGTGTGATTTTTGGATCGGGAAGAGGACTTGGAAATGAGGTAAGTCTATTGCCTAACCTTGTAAGAGGGAATTATCCCCATAGGTTTTTAAAATAGTTATTTACTAATTATTGTGGGTGTTACGTATGCACGATGTGACGAGAGTCCATACGTAGCTAATATCATGCTTATGTCCGGGTAGACTTAGGATTTTACCATGTATTACTTGTATTATTTGCACCCAACTAGTCAGTTTAATTACCCGAACTCATAATTGAAATTGGATAAAGAATTTTACGAGACCGAGCTTCATTACCTTGAGTTTTGGCAGAATACTTGATTTTTAGCGGGAACTATGCCTACTTTGGGTATTAATTATATGTAGTGGTCGTTGATCGGAGTTTGTAGAGTTTCTCGATTCATGAGGATCGGGCCGAACACCTCGGTAGTATATTATATAATGACCCGACCGGTCGTTTTCCCCTAATTAAGACTCCCAATATGTACCTTTACTGTTTCATGACTTGGGAGAGGGTGGTTGACCTGGGTTTGGAAGAGTTCGGGTTGAAATCGGAACACTAGGTTCGTTAATAGTGGCCTAAGATGGAGCAGTTTGACTTTGAGTCAATACTTCTAGTAAACGACATCATAACTAGGATTTGACGGTTCCAATAGGTTCGTATAATGATTTTGGACTTGGGCGTGTGTTCGGATCGGGTTTCAGCGCTTAATGTTGAAAGTTGGCGCATTGAAGGTTTTCAAGTTCTTTAAACTTGGTTTGGAGTAGACTTTGGTGTTATCGAGATTTATTTGGGATTCTGATCTTGAGAATAGTTCCGTATGCTGATTCGGCACGTTTGGAGTAAGTTGAAAAGCTTCAAGTTCATAAGTTAATTCAATTTGGTTTTGGGATGCGATTCTTAGTTTCGATGTTGTTTTATGTGTTCCGAGGGTTCGATCAGGTCCCTATTATATTTATGGACATGTTGGTGCAATTGGGCGGGGTCCCGGGTAGCTCGGGTGAGTTCCGGACCACCCGGAGCTAAGTCTAAAAATCTGTTACTGTTGGTTCTGGTTTCTTTCTTCGCGATCGTAAGGCTGTGTTGCATTTGCGAAGAAGGAATTGGGGGACTATTTCTTTTCGCTTCGCATTCGCGATAACCAGTCCGCGTTCGTGAAGGTTTGGGACCTGTGGCCTTCGCATTCGCGTGTAAGGGCTCGCGTTCGCGTAGGGGAAAAGGGGCCTGGGAGGGGCCGGCCTCACTACTCTTAGCGTTCACGAAGCTCATGCTAGTCAAGCCTTCGCAATCGCGAGAGAGCCCTCACATGCGCAATGAAGGATCTCGGGGCCTGGGATAGCTTTACCTTCGCGATCGTGAAGCTTTATCCGCGATCGCGAAGAAGGATCAGCTGGGCAGAGACTTGTTTTAAATCGGGGGTTGGGTTCATTTTCTCTCATTTCACTCTGGGATAGCCGATTTTGGAGCTCTTGGAGAGGGACTTGTCATCTATCATTGTAAGGTAAGTAATTACTACTTAATGTGAGTTTAATACATGGATTTTTGGTAGATTTTAACATATAAATTGTGGAAATTATAGGATTTAGTTGAAAAATCTAGGTTTTGATAAAAATTGTATTAGACCACGAAAATGATTATGGAATTGAGTAGAAATTATATATTTGTGTTCGTGAGGTTATGGGTAATTTTTATGTACAAAAAATTTTGGAATTCGGGCACATGGGCTCGAGGGTAAATTTTAGGATTCTTCCAATTTGGGTTGGGTAATTATTCTAATGGTCAAATAATAAACTTTTGAGCATATATTGATTAATTTATACAATACTTGGCTAGTTTCAGATTGCTCTGCTTCGTTTGGGGAATTCTAGTTATGTTAAAGAGCCAGTTAGTGGACTTGAAAGCGAGGTAAGTCTCTTTTCTAACCTTGTAAGAGGGAACTTATCCCCTTACGTGTATTAATTGTTGTGTGCTACTTGTTGTGAGGAGCTACGTACTCACAAGGTGACGAGAGTCCGTGCGTAGCTATATTCGTGATATGTCCGGGTAGACTTAGATTTACAACATGCCTTTAATTATGCGACTTATACCTATCCTGTGTATTAATTTTCTTGATTATGACTGAGATTGAGGATTTTAATAAAGATACCGACTTACCCTCTTACATTGAAAAATTGGAAAATATTTGATAAACTATAGATCCGTTTCTTCTCGTCTCGCATGTGCTTCCGCGAGTGAGGTAAATTTCTCTACTCTTATAGGATCGGGCCTTTCGTCTCGGCAGTGAAATAAATTAATCTTATGGGATCGGGCCATTCTCCTCGGCAGTATGGTAACACTACTCTTATGGGATCAGGTAGTTGCCTCGGCAGTATGGTAACACTATTGTTATGGGATCGGGCCGTTCGCCTCGACATTACTAAAACCACTATTCTTATGGAAATGGGCAGTTCGCCTCGACAGCTTCGTACTTAATATTTGAGACTGGATTTGGTTTGCTAACAGTTGATTTAGCGCCTTCAAGGCCGGTTATGACATGTTTAGTGATTTGATATAGACTCATGTGTGGAATTACTGTAATTACTTGGCAAAATACATAAGTAGCCACCCGAACTATCCACCAAATCCCTGTTGCACACTTTCTGAGGACCAATATCACTTTACACACACAACCTTTCAAAATTGTATCTAGTACACACCACTTTTGCTACGTGGCACGCGCGTGCTTAACAAAAAGATTGAGCGCGTTAAACTTGAAAAATATTTTGTCTAAATCCGTATTTAGTGCCACGTGTCAAAGTAATAATATTTTCCTTATTTTACCTTTTTATCAAATGAAAATACTTCCATCTTCCCAAAACTACCAGCTCCCCACCCCCCATACCACTCTTTCCTCACTTGTCTTCCCCAAATTTTTCTTTTTTTCTTCTCTTCCCCCTGTAGCATAATAATATCCATCAAAACCCATGATAAAGAATTTAAAGAATAGCAGAAATTAAACCCTCTGTTTCGTCTCTCGCCCTTCCAAACTTGTCTTACTTCTTTTTCTACCATTAAAATTTACCAAAATATCCAATTTTTACATAAATAAAAAGAAATAGTTTTTTGCATTTTATGAGAATGAATAAAATTATAAGAGAAGATTGGAGATTTTTTCACAATGGAATTATTTAATTCATGGAAACCAAAAATTAAATTTGGTTTGCTTTTTTTGGTTCTGGTATGAGATCTGAAAATGGAGGAAGGAGAAGCTGTAATTTCAATTTTCATCTCTTTCATTTTCGGATCTGAAAATGTTATAGCACTAATAATGATGATGGCATTCTTGTCTTCTTAGTTTGTTGCGCTTGATTTTGATCTTCTCTTTTGAGCTCCATGTATTATTCTCAATAGATGGCAGATGATATTGGTCTCCTCTTCTGAGCTCCATGGCCGAGGAGGAAGCTGTTGGAAAGTGGGGGTAGGGGGGTTGCTTGGGGAAGATGAAATAATATTTTTTATTTAATTTAATAAATTAAAGTTTATTTTAAATATATGGAGTAGTATTTATTACAGATGAGTTATGACACATGTTGCATTTTGATTGGCACATGGGTGAAATCTCCAAACAAAAAATGTCAAGAAAAAAGTAGTGTGTACTAGATACAATTTTGAAAGGTTGCGTATGTAAGGTGATATTGATCCTCAGAGAGTGTGTAACAGGGATTTGGTGCATAGTCCGGGTGGCTACTTATGTATTTTGCCTAATTACTTTTAGTTGCCTCGTTGCTACTTGTTGTATACTCGGCATGTCTACTTTATTATTTATATTCCTGTTTGACCTCTAGTAAGTGTCAAGTCGACCCCTCGTTATTACTTCTTCGAGGTTAGACTAGATATTTATTGGGTGCGCGTTGTTTTTCGTACTCATGCTACACTTCTGCATTGAATGTGCAGGTACTACCAGTGGTCACACGGGTGCGTAACGATCTGCAACACTGGAGTCTCCCTCTACCTTGTTTATTATTTTTATCTATTACCTTTAAAATAATATTTGTATTAGTTTTGTATATTCTCTAGATTGCTCATGCACTTGTGGTACCGGGTTTTGGGGACTTTTAGCATTTGCGTACTATTGCACTTATCATTACTGACACTACAGTGAAATTATTTTCTTGGGCTAGTATTTATTGAGAAAAGAGTATGTGCGGTAGCAAGAGATCACACTCATTTCGTTTTGTTAAAAGGAACCTTTCTTTTAAATGTTAAAAAAAAGGGGTAATTAAATTGTAGGTTCACTCAGGGGGTTGCCTAACGGTGGCTTTAGTTTCCATCGCGACCTGTTATGGGTTTTGGGTCGTGACATATCAGATGCATCTATGGTTCTTGCCGGCCGACCTCGGTAGTGTACACACTATCTGGACCGGGTCGTACGGTCTTGGCATAAATTGTGCGTGATATTTCTAGAAGTCCGATTATACTTGATATTTGTTTCCTGACCTGAGACTTTATGATTACTTGGTGGCTCTTATGATTTAAAATTTGGCATGTGATAATTGGAGGTTTTAAATTGATATTATGTTAAGGAATCATTATCTATTTCTTCTTATTCCATTGTTATTTTTGTGTTTCACGCCTATTTATAATTCTTGTACTTTATTTATTGACCTCTAGTAAGTGTCGGTGTCACCCCCTCGTCACTACTTCGTCAAGGTTAGAATAAATACTTACTGGTTACACGTTGTTTACGTACTCACGCTACACTTCTGCACAAATTTTGCAGACACTGAGGCAGGTACATCTGGTGTCTGTCCAGGCGCGCATCCGCATTACCCGGGCCTTAGTGGTGAGCTTTCCATGCTCCATTCTGCAGCACCCGGAGTCTCCTCTTGTTGTATTTAATATTTCTGTCTATTTTGCTTCAGATTGTAGTTGTAGGGAGTTTTGTATATTCTACTAGATTTCTCGTGCACTTGTGACACCGGGTTTTGGGAGTTGCTAGTAGATATTTGTGATCTTGTCTATTAATAACACCATTTCACTCGCACGTTTTTATTTTATGTTTCATATCACCATGGTTAGTTATTCTTGGTTTCTTTGTTAAATAAAATTCACGACTTTAAAATAAATGAAATGAACAATAAAATGGATAGTTCACCGTTGGCTTGCCTAACGACGACGCTGGGTGCCATTACGGCCTATTGTGGGAATTGGGTCATGAGAGCTTGGTATCAGAGCACCAAGTTCACATAGGTCTCACAAGTCATAAGCAAACCTAATAGGGTCTTGTGGATCGGTGCAGAGACGTCTGTACTTATCTTCGAGAGGCTATAGGGTATTAGGAAACTTCTCTTTCTATATCTCCTTTCGTACAGTTGATATTGTGCTAAGTATCTTTCTCTTATTCTCTCACAAATGGTGAGAACGCACATGGAGATGTACCTGGTAGTGGAGGAGCTGCTCCACCTATTTCTAGAAGCCAGGGGAGGGCTCCAGCTCCTATTAGAGGACGAGGGCATCCTAGAGTTGCCCCCATCGTACCACTAGTGGATCCAGCGGAGAATTATCTCACTGAGTAGTAGGGCGAGGCGCCTGCAGCTGAGCCGACCCCGGTAGATTTCACACCGACATCGGGATTTCAGGATGTCTTGGGCTGTATGCTGCGGTTCACGGACTCTATGACGTAGGCTGTTTATTTCAAGCGAAGCCAGCCACATCTCATACGGGAGGGAGAGCACAGACCCATACTTCTCAGGCTCCAGGGCAAGTTGCTGCCGTATATCAGACCTTTGGTGCACTACCTGCGGGCGGGGCTCAGCCAGTTGCAGCAGTTATACCAGAGGCCAGACCAGCCGTGGCCGTTTTGAGCAACAGAACCGGTTGGATAGATGGACCAGGCTACATCCTCCTGTCTTTGGCGCTGAGCAACATGAGGACCTAAAGGACTTTATTGATAGTTACAGAGACAGGCTTCACAACATGGGAGTATTGGATTCCAACCGGGTGGACTTCACCACATTTCAGTTAGAGGGCAAGACCCATAGATGGTGGCAGTCCTATCTCTGTAGCAGGCCAGCAAGTTCATCTCCTTTTACTTGGGACTAGTTCAGACGTCTCTTTCTCGAAAGATATATCCCACCTTCTTAGAGGGAAAAGTTGCAGGGTCAGCTTGAGCGGCTCCAGGAAGGACAGATGTCGGTGTCCGATTATGAGGCGAGGTTTTCTGAGTTGTCTCGCCACACACTTATGATACTTCGCAAAAATGTAGAGAGAGTGCATAGGTTTATTGCGGGCTTACATTATGGCTTCCAGGTTACTATGGCCCGAGGGGTTGAGATAGAGACTTCTTACGACCTGGTTATGGAGATAGCTCGGAGGATCTAGGGTATCCGTCAGCAAGGCCGAGAGCATGTACTGAGGGACAAGTAGTCTCGATACTCGGGAGGATTTAGTGGTCCCCCGTCTGGGGGCAGAGGTCAGTATGTGAGGGGCAAGTCTAGCAGGACCACTATTTAGCACCACCACCTTCTCGGGGTACTCCTTTGCGGCCCTATTTCAGTGCCATTACAGAGAGCTCCTACCGTCCACTGGCTATTCAGGGTTCTTCCAGTGAGTATTCAGGTCTCCAGGGTTAGACCCAGGGCCAGTCATCTTCCACACCGACATGTTGCTTTGAGTGTGGGGAGCTTGGTCATATGAGGAGGTTTTTCCCCAAGCATCAGGGCAAGATAGTACAGTAGGGCTACAGGCCCATTATCACCGCCCTAGCTGTCGTTCTGCTTGCCCGCTCGGCCAGAGGAGGAGGGCGGGTGGGTAGGGATCGCCTTAGAGGTGGAGGCCAGCATGGTGGCGCTCCAGCTAGGTTCTATGCGTTCCCAGCCAGACTAGATGCAGTATCCTCAAACACCACGATCACATGTATTATTTCTGTCTGCGGTAGGGATGCTTCAGTACTATTTGATCCAGGATCTACATATTCATATGTTTCTTCTCTATTTTGTCATTATCTAGATGTCTCTCATGAGTCCGTAGGTGCTCATATATATGTGTCCACGTCAGTGGGTGATTCTGTTGTTCTGGATCGAATTTACCGGTCCTATATTGTGACTTTCTATGGTTATGAGACCAGAGCTGACCTTCTGTTGCTCGATATGACCAACTTTGAGGTCATCCTGGGCATGGACTAGTTGTCTCCGTACCATGCCGTTCTAGATTGCCATGCCAAGACTATTACCTTGGCGATGTCAGAGTTGGCTAGATTGGAGTGGAGGGGTTCATTTATTAGTACATCTAGCCAGGTTATCTCTTTCTTGAAGGCTCGACACATGGTCGAGAAGGGTTGTTTGGCCTATCTGGCTTATGTTAGGGATACTGCTGCGGAGACTCCCATGATTGATTCAGTTCCTGTGGTATGGGAGTTCTCCGATGTGTTTCCTTATTATCCACCATGCATGCCACAAGATCGTGATATCGATTTTAGTATTGATTTGGCGCAGGTACCCAGCCTATCTCTATTACATGGTACCGCATAGATCCGAAAGAATTGAAGGAGTTGAAGGAACAACTTGAGGAGTTCCTCGCGAAGGGGTTTCATCAGGCCGAGTGTGTCTCCTTGGGGTGGTGTATTGTTTGTGAAAAAGAAGGATGGGAGTATGCGGATGTGCATTGACTACCGCCAGTTGAAGAAAGTTACCATTAAGAACAAGTACCCTTTGCCACGTATTGATGATTTATTTGACCAGCTACAGGGTGCCAGGGTATTCTATAAGATCGACTTGAGGTATGGGTATCATCAACTAAAGTTTCGTGCTTTGCATGTTCCGAAGATGGCTTTTCGGACTAGATATGGGTACAATGAGTTTCTAGCGATGTCCTTCAGCTTGACTACCGCCCCATCGTCATTTATAGATTTGATGAACTGGGGTTTTAGGCCATATCTTGACTCATTTGTCATTGTCTTCATTAATGACATATTGATCTTCTCGCGTAGTATGGAGGGGCACGAGCAGCATTTGAGAGTTGTGCTTCTGACCTTGCGGGAACAGAAGCTATATGCTAAGTTCTCCAAGTGCGAGTTCTGGTTAGATTCTGTGGCGTACTTGGGGCATGTTGTATCAAGTTAAGGTATTAAGGTGGATCCCAGGAAGATCGAGGCAGTTCAGAGTTGGCCTCGTCCTACCACAACGATCGAGATCAGGATTTTCTTAGGGTTAGCAGGTTATTATCGTTGATTTGTGGAGGGCATCTCGTCTATTGAAACACCTTTGACTAGATTGACCTAGAAGGGTGCTCTGTTCAGATTGTCTGATGATTGCGAGGCGAGCATTCAGAAGCTCAAGACCGCATTGACTAAAACACCAGTGTTAGTGTTGCCCTCCGGTTCAGGGATGTATACTGTGTATTGCAATGCTTCACGCGTTAGCATGGGTTGTGTATTGATGCAGGAGGGGCAAATTATCTCATATGCTTCACATCATCTGAAGACCCACGAGAGGAATTACCCCGTACATGATTTGGAGTTGGCCGCGATATTTCGTGCCCTCAAGATCTGGAGGCATTATCTTTTTGGAGTGTCCTGCGAGGTTTACACCGATCGTCAAAATTTGCAACATTTGTTTAAGTAGAGGGATCTTAATTTGAGGCAGTGTAGGTGGCTTGAGTTACTGAAGGATTATGATATTACTATCCTTTAGCATCCAGGCGAGGCGAATGTGGTTGCAGATGCCCTGAGTAGAAAGGCTGAGAGTATGGGTAGTTTGGCATTCATTTCAGCAAAAGAGGGGCCATTGGATTTGGAATTTCAGTTGTTAGCTAATAGACTTGTGAGGTTGGATATTTCAGATCCTAGTCGAATTCTTGCATGTGTTGTGGCTCAGTCATCATTATTTGAGCGAATCAAGGTTCGTTAGTACGATGATCCGCACTTGCTGGTCCTTAGAGAGACGGTGCTATAGGGTGCCGCCAAGGAGGTTACTATCGGTGATTATGGTGTTCTGCGACTCCAGGGTCGCCTATGTGTTCCTAATGTTGATGGCATGAAGGAGAAGATTCTAGAGGAGGCACACAGTTCTCTGTATTTTATTCATCCAGGTGCTACGAAGATGTATCGTGACCTAAGGCAGCATTACTGGTGACGGTGGATGAAGAAGGAGATAGTTGAGTATGTGGAGAGATGTCTAACCAAGTCAGCGCACTCTATTCTGGTTGTGACTACGTACTCTTCAGAGAGGTTGGCCCAGAATTACATTCAAGAGATTGTCTAGTTGCATGATATACCTATGTCAATCACTTAAGATAGAGGCCCTTAGTCCACTTCATATTTCTAGAGAGCAGTACAGAGCATGTTGGGTACCCGGGTAGAGCTTAGCACAGCCTTTCATCCGAAAACCGTCAGGAAGTCGAAGCAGACAGTTCATATTCTAGAGGATATGCTCAGAGCGTGTGTGATTGACTTCAGAGGGCAGTGGGATCGATTCTTGACCTTGGCCGAGTTTTCTTATTACAACAGTTAGCAGTCCAGCATTGAGATGGCTCCATTTGAGGCTTTATATGGTTGCCCTATCAGGTGTTTTAAGCCCAGCGAGGCTAGTTTATAAGGCACTGATTTGGTGAAAGATGCCTTGGAGAAGGTAAAGTTGATCTAGGAGCAACTTCACATAGCACAGTCCAGACAAAAGAGTTACGCGAATCAGAAAGCGCGTGGTTTATAATTTATTGTGGGCAAGAAAGTTCTCTTGAAAGTCTCGCCAATAAAGGGTATCATGAGTTTCGGAAAGAAGGGCAAGCTGAGTCCAAGGTTTAATGGCCCATTTGAGGTGTTGAGGTGCTTTGGGGAGGTTGCCTATGAGTTTGCTTTGCCTCCCAGTCTATCGGGAGCTTATCTGGTTTTTCATGTGTCTATGCTCCGGAAATACCATTCTGACAGGTCGCATGTGCTAGATTACAGCATGGTTCAGCTAGATGAGAGCTTAGGTTATGAGGAGGAGCCAATTACCATTGTTAATAAGCAGGTTCGCTTGTTGAGGTCTAAGAAGATTTCTGCGGTAAAGTTACAGTGGAAGGGTCAACCAGTCGAGAAGGTGGCTTAGGAGACCAAGGAGTACATGTGGAGCAGATATCCACACTTATTCAGCACTCTAGGTATGATTCTAGACCCGTTCTAGGATGAACGTTTGTTTAAGAGGTGGAGAATGTAACGACCCAACTTGTTGTTTGCTTTCTAGATCCCTATTTCCCTAATTGAGACTCCCCGTATAAGTTTTTCCTATTTTACAACTTGCGGGGATGGTTGGCTTGGTTTTGGAAGGGTTCGGGTTGAAATTAGAACACTTAGTATCCAAGTTTGATTTGAGTCAACATTTTGAGTAAGCAACCTCTGAACCAGGATTTGATGGTTTCAATAGGTTCGTATGATGATTTTGTAAATGGGCATATGTTCGGATTAAGTTTCGGGTTATCCGGGAGCATTTCAGAGCTTAATGTCAAACGTTTGATCCTTAAAGCTTTTCAATTTCTTTAAATTTGGTTTGAAGTACACTTTAGTGTTATCGATGTCTGTTTGGGATTCCGAGCCCGAGAATAGGTCTGTATGGTAATTTATGACTTCTACGTAAAATTTGGCATCATTCCGAATTGTCTAAGCATAATTCGATGCGTTCGGAGATAGTTGAGGAGGTTTGAAGTTTATAAGTTGATTAATTTTATTTTAGGCTGCGATGTTGATTTATGTGCTTCGAGGCTTCGAGAAGGTCCGTATTATGTTTATGGACTTATTGCTACAGTTGAACGGGGTCCCTGGTGGCTCGGGTGAGTTTCAGACCACCCGGAGCTAAGCTTAATTGCATAAATTTTGATGTTGTGGTTTCCTTCTTCGCGAATGTGGAGAAGGCCTCGCGTTCACGATGAAGGAAATGGGGGATGGAGACTTTTGCTCTACGTGTTCGCGTTACCAGGGTTCGCAATTATGAAACTTTGGAAACTGGCCTCTGCGTTCGTGATCCCCTGGTCGCGTTCGCGTAGAAGGCCTAGTCCTGGGGCTGGGCACGTCAAATGCCCTTTGCGTTCGCGAAGGGTGAGCCACATTTGCGAAGTGGGCGGATCTATTCATCGTGTTCGCGTGAGACGTCTCGTGATCACGAAGAAGCTTTTTCAGGGGCTTTGGCAGTTTTGCCTTCATGACCACGAGGGCATTTTCGCGATCCCCAAAGAGGAAGACCTGGGCAGGAACTCGTTTTAAAATGGGACAAGGCTATTTTCTCTAATTTTCATTTCCCATGGCCAATTTTGGAGCTCTTGGAGGGTGGGGGTTTCATCTAGCATCAGAAGGTAAGTAATTCCTACCCAATGTGAGTTTAATACATAGATTATGGATAGATTTTAACATGTAAATATTGGGAATTTTAGGATTTTGTTGAAAAACCTAGGTTTTGGTAAAAATGGGATTAGACCACAAAAATGATTATAGAATTGAGTAGAAATTATATATTTGTATTCCTAAAGTTATGTGTAACATTTATTTACGAAAATTTCTAAAATCTGGGCACGTGGGTCCGGGGGTGAATTTTAGGAATCTCCCAAATTGGATTGAGAAATCACTCAAATAGTTAAATTATGAACTTTTGAACATATATTGATTAGTTTGTACCAACCTTTGGCTAGTTTCGTATTGCTCGACTCCAACTTGAGGCTTTTAGTGTGATTTGTGGACCGAGAAGAGGACTTGGAAACGGGGTAAGTCTCTTGCCAAACCTTGTAAGAGGGAATTATCCTCGCATGTATTTTAAATGGTTATATGCTAATAATTATGGGTGCTACGTACGCACGATGTGACGAGTGTCAGTACGTAGCTAAAATCGTGCTTATTTGCACCCAAATTATTAGTTTACTTACTTGAATTTATAATTGAAATTGGATAAAGGATTTTACGAGATCGGGCTTCATTACTTTGAGTTTTGGCGGAATACTTGATTGTTAGCGGGAAGTATGCCTACTTTGGTTATTAATTCGATGTAGTGGTCGTTGATCGGAGTTTGTAGAGTTCCCCTATTCCTGTGGTTCGGGCCAAACGCCTCAGTAGTATATTAGATGTATCTATGGTTCGCGCTGGCCGACTCTCGGCGGTGTACACACTATTCTGAATCGGGTTGTACGACCTCAACATAAATCGTGCATGATATTTCTAGGAGTCCGATTATACTTGATATTTCTTTCTTGACCTGAGACTTGATGATTACTTGGTGGCTCTTATGTGTTATAATTTTTCATGTGATATTGGAGGTTTTAGATTGATATTATGTTAAGGAATCATTCTCTATTTCTTCTTATTCCGTTGTTATTGTTTTATTTCATGCCTATTTATAATACCTGTACTTTACTGACCTCTACTAAGTGTCGATGTCGACCCCTCGTTACTACTTCTTCAAGGTTAGACTATATACTTACTAGGTACACGTTGTTTACGTACTCACGCTACACTTCTGCACAATTGTGCAAGCACTGAGGCAGGTACATCTGGTGTCCGTCCAGGCGCGCATCCGCATTACCCGATTCTAGTGGTGAGCTGCTTTTGATGCTCCGTTCTGCAGCACCCGGAGTCTCCTCTTGTTGTATTTATTATTTTTCTCTATTTTTCTTCAGACAGTAGTTGTAGGAAATTTTTTATATTCTACTAGATTGCTCGTGCACTTGTGACACCATTTTTGAGAGTTGCTAGTAGATATTTATGATCTTGTGTATTAATATGAGTATTTCACTCGTATGTTTTTATTTTATGTTTCACATCACCAAGGTTAATTATTCTTGGTTTCTTTGTAAAATAAAATTCATGATTTTAAAATAATTAAAATGAACAATTAAATGTCAACTAGAATTCCCAAAATCCTGTGTCACAAGTGCACGAGCATCTAGTAGAATATACAAAACTCCTTAAAAACTACTGTCTGAAACAAAATAGCCAGGAATGATAAAAACGTGACAAGAGAAGGCTCCGGGTGCTGCGGAACGGAGCATTGTAAAGCAGCTCACCACTAAACCTCTGGATAATGCTGGTACGTGCCCGGACGAACTCCAGATGCACCTGCCTCATAACCTGCACAATATGTGCAGAAGTGTAGCGTGAGTACATAAACAACATGTACCCAGTAAATATTCAGTCTAACCTCGAAGAAGTAGTGACGAGGGTTTGACTTCAACGCTTACTAATGGGCAATATACATAATGTAAAAGATTATTTAATAGGCATGAAATCAACATCATCAATGGAATAAGAGGCAATAATTAAATGACCATTTATCAAATAACAATTAAAAGTCCCCAAATATCACATAATAATCTCAACTAGTAAGGGCTTAACATGTATTATAAATCCTCAAGTCAAGACAGACATATGAAGTGAAATCGGACTCCGAGTGACAACACGCACGAGTTATCCCGAGGTCGTACGTCCTGACCCGTAATATATGTGTACATACACTACCGAAGTCGTACGGTCTTTGATCCATGAATATATATATATATATATATATATATATATATATATATAAAAAAAAAAATATTGCCGAGGCGTTCGGCTCCATCCACAGGAATAGGGAAACTTTTTGGATTTCGAATTTTATTTTTATAACTCTGAGGTAACCCATGAAAGGATATTATTTTTATCAATAATTAAACATTCCGCCAACTCTCTAAGTAATGAAGCTCGATTTAAAATAATCTTTAACCAAGTTTTACTTACTAGTAAAAGAAACTAACAAGTTGAGTCCAAATAGTGCAAGTAATAGCATAATAAAGGCCTATGTCTACCTGGACATAACATGAATTCTTGATACGCACGGACTCTCCTCACTTTGCGCGTACGTAGCACCCACAATTAGTAGCAAATAACAATTTAAACACCTATGGGGTAAATTTCCTCTTACAAGGTTAGGCAAGAGACTTACCTCGTTCTAAAGTTCACTTTGTGGTCCATATATCACTCTAAAAGCCTCAAGTAAGTGCCGAACAATCCGAAGCTAGCCAAATATTGTACAAATTAATCAATATAAACTCAAAAATTCATAACTTAGCTATTAGAGTAATTACCCAACCGAAATTGGAAGATTACTATAATTCACTCCCGGGCCCACGTGCCCGGATTCCGGAAATTTTCTAAGATAAATGTCACCCATGACCTCCGAACCCAAATATACAATTTATATTCCATTCCATAATTATTTTCGAGGTCTAATCCCATTTTTATCAAAACCTAGGATTTTCAACAATCTCCTAAAATTTTCACAATTTCTATGTTAAAAATCTACCCATAATGTGTGTATTAAAATCATATATTGTGTAGAAAATACTTACCTCAAAGTGTAGGTGAAAATCCCTCCTCAAAGAGATCTAAAATCATCCAACAAGTGAGAGAAATGAACAAAAAAGCCTAAGTCCCGACATTTTAAAACATTCTGTCAGGCGTCCCTTCTTCGCGATCGTGGAAGAGGCCTCGCGATCGCGAAGGCAAGCTGCCCAGGCCCAAGGAAAATGCACTTCGTGAACGTGACCAACGCCTCGCTAATGCAAAGGCTTGCCTGGCCTGCCCTATGGCAACGCGACGACTAACAACGTGCCACCCCAACCCCAGCTTCCTCTACGCGAACGTAGGCCCTTTCACGCGAATGCGAAGGCAGAAGGTCCAAGACCTTCTCTAATGTGGACAGGGTATCAGAACGCGAAGAACAATTTCCCAGTCCCCCACATTCCTTCTTCACGAACGCGACCCGCGATCCCGAAGAAGGAAACAGGAAATCAGCAATGATAGCTTTTTGGACTTAGCTCCGGGTGGTCCGAAACTCACCCGGGGACACCCGAGACCCCGACCAAATGCACCAACAAGTCTATAAATATAATACGGACCTGATCGAACTCTCGAGATACATAAAAAAATATCAAAAATAAGAATCTCACCCCAAAACCGAATTGAATCAAGTTGTGAGCTTCAAGCTTTTTAACTTACTCCGAACGTGCTGAGTCATACTTAGACTACTCGGACTGACACCAAACTTCGTGTACAAGCCATAAGTCACCATACAGAACTATTACCAGGCTCGGAATCCCAATGGACCTCGATAACACAAAAGTCTACTCCAAACCAAATTTAAAGAACTTGAAAACCTTTGATGCGCCAACTTTCAATATTAAGCGCCAAAATCCGATCTGAACACACGGCCAAGTTCAAAATCATCATAAAAATCTATTGGAACCGTAAAATCCTGGTTCCGAGATCGTTTACTCAAAATGTTGACTCAAGTCATACTTGGCCATCTTAGGCCATTATTAAGGAACCAAGTGTTCCGGTTTCAACCTAAACCCTTTCAAACCCAAGTCAACCATCCCCGCAATTCATAAATTAGTAAAGGTACATATGAGGAGTCTTAATTAGGGGAACAGGGACCAAGAAATCATAATGGCTGGCCGGGTCGTTACAGTCTCCACCTCTTAAAAAACGTTCGTCCTCGAATGGGTCTAGAATCATACTTGGAGTGATGAATAGGTGTGGATATATGCTCCATATGTCCTCCTCGGTTTCCCAAGTCGCCTCCTTGATTTGTTGACCCCTCCACTAGGCCTTTACCGCAAAAATCTTCTTAGACCTTAACTGGCGAACCTGCCTGTCAACAATAGCAACTGGCTCCTCCTCGTAACCCTAACTCTCATCTAGCTGAACCGTGTTGTAGTCTAGCACATGTGACCTGTCGACATGGTACATCTGGAGAATAGACACAAGTAAGACCGGATGAACTCCCGATAGGCTGGGAGGCAAAGCAAGCTCATAAGCAACAACTCGTCTCAACACCTCGAATGGGCAATAAACCTTGGGCTCAGCTTACCCTTCTTTCTGAACCTCATGCTTCCCTTCATTGGCGAGTCTTTCAAGAGAATCTTCTCGCCCACCATAAATGATAAATCACGCGCCTTCTAGTCAGCCTTACTCTTCTGTCTGGACTGTGCTGTGCGAAGTCGCTCCGAATCAACTTTACCTTTTCCAAGCATCCTTCAGTAAATCAGTGCCATATAGCCTAGCCTCGCCCTGGCACAAACCATCCAATGGGCGAACGACGTCGCCGACCATATAAAGCCTCAAATGGTGCCATCTTAATTCTGGACTGATTACTGTTGTTATAAGCAAACTCGGCCAAAGGCAAGAATCAATACCACTTCCCTTTGAAGTCAATCACACATGCTCTGAGCATATCCTCCAGGATCTGAATTGTTCGCTCCGACTGCCCGTCGGTCTACGAATGAAAGGCCGTGGTGAGCTCTACCTGGGTGCCCAACTCACTCTGTACTACTCTCGAAAAGTGCAAAGTGAACTAAGGGCCTCTATCTGAAATGATGGAAACAGGCATACCATACAACCGGACAATCTTCTGAATGTAAATCATGGCCAATCTCTCTGAAGAGTACGTAGTCACAATCGGAATAAAGTGTGCCGACTTGGTCAGCCTGTCGACAATGACCCAAACGACATAAAACTTCCTCAGCGTCCGCGGCAACCCAACCACAAAGTCCACAGTGATCCGCTCCCATTTCCACTCCGGTATATCCATCTACTAGAGTAGGCCACCTGGCCTTTGATGCTCATATTTAACTTGCTGGAAATTTAGACACCTCGCTACATACTCAACTATGTCCTTCTTTGCCTCAGGTCGGGATACTTCTTCGTAGCACCAGGATGAATAGAATATCAGGAACTGTGTGCCTCCTTTAGAATCTTCTCCCTCAAGCAAATATTAGGAACACATTAGCGACCCTGGAGTCGCAGAACACCATCCTCGCCGATAGTAACCTCCTTGGCACCACCTCATAGTATCGCCTCTCTAAGAACCAGAAGGTGCGGATCATCGTACTGACGAGCCTTAATTCGCTCAAATAATGAATGCAAGAACTCGACTGGGCTATGAAATATCCAACCTCACAAGTCTGTTAGCCAAAGACTGAATGTCCAAAGCCAATGGCCTCTCCTCTGCTGAAATGAATGCCAAACTACCCATAATCTCAGCCTTTTTACTCAAGGCATCTGCAACCACATTCGCCTTGCCCAGATGATATATGATGGTAATATCATAGTCCTTTAGTAACTCAAGCCACCTGTGCTGCCTCAAATTGAGATCCCTCTGCTTGAACAAATGCTGCAACCTGCGATGATCGGTGTAAACCTCACAGGACACCCCATAAAGATAATGCCACCAGATCTTGAGAGCATGAACTATCGGAGTCAACTCCAAATCATGTACAGGGTAATTCTTCTCGTGACGCTTCAATTGATGTGAAGATATACAATAACTCGCCCCTACTCCATCAATGCACAACCCAGGCCAACACGTGAAGTGTTGAAATAGACAGTATACATACCTGAACCAGAAGGAAACACTAAAATCGGTGATGTTCAAGCCGTCGCGAGCTTCTGAAAGCTCACCTCGCAATCATCAAACCATCAGAACAGAGCACCCTTCTGGATCAATCTAGTCAAAGGTGCTGCAAGAGATGAGAAGCCCTCCACAAACTGGCGATAATAACCTGCTAACCCTAAGAAACTCCTGATCTCGATCGCTGTGGTAGGACAAGGCCAACTCTGGACTGCCTCGATCTTCCTGGGATCTACTTTAATACCCTCACCTGATACAACATGTCCTAAGAATGCCACAGAATCTAACTAGAGCTCGCACTTGGAGAACTTAGCACATAGCTTCTATTCCCGCAATGTCTGAAGCACAACTCTCAAATGCTACTCGTGCTCCTCCATACTACGCGAGTAGATCAATATGTCATCAATGAAGACAATGACGAAGGAGTCAAGATATGGCCTGAACACCCGGTTTATTAAATCTATAAACGCCGTCAGAGCGTTAGCCAAGCCGAAAGACATCACTAGAAACTCATAGTGGCCATTCCTAGTCCGGAAGGCCGTCTTTAGAACATCCGAAGCATGAATTATTAGTTGGTGATACCAAGATCTCAAGTCGATCTTAGAGAACACCTTGGCATCCTGCAACCGGTCAAACAAATCATCAATACACGGCAACGGGTACTTGTTCTTAGTGGTAGCCTTGTTCAATTGGCGGTAATCAATACACATCCGCATACTCCCATCCTTCTTTTTCACGAATAATACCGGTGCGCCCTAAGGCGACACACTCAGCCAGACGAACCCCTTTGCTAGCAACTCCTCAAGCTACTCCTTCAACTCTTTCCACTCTTTCAGAGCCATGCGGTACGGTGGAATAGAGATAGGCTGGGTACCTGGTGCCATATCAATACTGATATCGATATCACAATCTGGTGCCATGCATGTAAATCAGAAAAAAAACACATCGGTGAACCCCCGCACCACGGGCGCTGAATCAATCGTAGAAGCCTATATAGTAGTATCCTGAACATAAGCTAGATAAGCTAAACAACCCTTTCGACGATGTGTCGAGCCTTTAGGAAAGAGATAACCCAACTAGATGCACTGATAGATGAACCCCTCCATTCTAATCTAGGCAACTCTAATATCGCCAATGTAACAGTCTTGGCATGGCAATAGGGGATGGCATGATATGAAGACAAACATTCGATGCCCAGGTTGACCTCAAAGTCGGTCATGTCGAGCAACAGAAGATTCAATCTGGTCTCATAACCACAAAAGTCACAATATAGGACCGGTAGACCTGATCCACAATAATAGCATCGCCCACGAGCGTGGGCACATAAATAGGAACACCCAAGGACTCATAAGGGACATCCAGATAATGAGCAAATAGGGAAGAAACATATGAATATGTAGACCGTGGATTGAATAATACAGAAGCATCCCTACCGCAGACATAAATAATACTTGTGATCACGGCATCTGAGGCTACTACATTTGGTCTGGCTGAAATAGCATAGAACCGTGCTGGAGTGCCACCTACCTGGCCTCCACCTCTAGGGTGACCCCTGCCTGCCTGCCCTCCACCTTTGGGCGGCTGGACAGCTGGTGTGGCATTTGGTGCAAAAATCATGGGCTGATAGCCCAGCTGCATTGCCTTGCCTCGAAAGTTGGGGCAAGATCTCCTTATGTGACCAAGGTCCCCGCACTCATAGCAACCTCTCGATACGGAAGATGGCTGACCCTGAGTCTGGCCCTGGGGACCTAAATACCCGCTGGAAGGGCCCTAGATAGCCGGTGGACAGTAGGAGCTCTCTGGAATGGCACTGATATATGGCCGCACTAGTGCACCCCAAGAAGGCGGTGCTGCTGAATAAGTGGGTCTGCTCTGACCCCTCACGAACTGACCTATGCCCCTGACAGGGCACCACTGAATCCCCCAGAATGCCGAGGCCTCTTCTCCCCTGTCGTATACAATCGGCCCTAGGTGCGGATACCCTCGATCCGCCGAGCTATATCCACAACCTGCTCGTAGGGAGTCCTCATCTCCACCTCTTGGTCCATATTAACGTGAATACCATAATGCTAGCTCTCAATAAACATCCGCACTCTCTCTGCATCATAACTGCATGGCAGGAGGAACCTCACCTCATAATAGGTCACAGATTTCTGACCCTGCTGGTGCCGCTAGAACTGACCTCGTAGATCTTCCCTCTGGGATGGTGGAATATATCTCGCCAAAAAGTGACATGTGAACTGATCCCAGGTCAGGGGAGGAGAACCCGCTGTCCTACTAAGAAGATAGGACTGCCACCATCTACGGGTCCTACCCTCCAACAAAAATATGGTGAAGTCTACCCCGTTGGACTCCAATACTCTCATGTTGTGCAGTCTGTCTCTATAACTATCAATAAAGTCATATAGGTCCTCATGTCGCTCAACGCCAAAGACAGGAGGATGTAACCTTGTCCATCTATCCAACCGCTTCTGCTGCTCAAAACGGTCATGGCTCGTCTAGCCTCTGGTATAACTACTGCAACTAGCTGAGCCCCGCCCGTATGTAGTGCACCTAAGGTCTGATATACGGTAGCAGCTTGCCCTGGAGCCTGAGAAGTAGGGGTCTGTGCTCCCCCTCCCGTATGAGATGTAGATGGGTCCGCTAGAAATAAACTAGCCTACGTCATAGAGTGTGTGAACCGCAACATACGACCAAAGACATCCTGAAATCTCGATGCCGTTGTGAAATCAATCGGAGGTGGCTCAGCTGCAGGCACCTCACCTTTCTCCTCAATGACGGGATCCTCCACTAGATCCGCTGGTGGTATGACCGAAGCAACTCTAGGACGAAGGCGCCCTCGTCCTCTATCAGGAGCTAGATCTCTCCCCCGGCCTCTGCCTCGGCCTCTAGCAACAAGGGGAGCACTTCTCCACCGCCAGGTACATCTGTCGTGTGCGTTCTCACCATCTGTGAGAGAATAAGAGAAAGATACTTAGCACAACATCAACTGCATGATAGGAGATGAAGAAAGAGAAGTTTTTAACACCCTATAGCCTCTAAAAGATGAATACAGACGTCTCTGCACCGATCCGCAAGACTCTTTCAGGACTGCTCATGACTTGTGTAACCTATGTAAACCTAGCGCTCTAATACCAAGCTGTTACAACCCAATTTCCACTGTAGGCCGTGATGGCGCCCGACGTCACCACTTAGCAAGCTAACGGTGAAGTACCCATTTAATTCCTCATCTTAATATTTTTAAAATCCTTAATTTTTATTTAAATGCGGAAACATAGTAAATGAGCGTGATAATGTAAAGCATAAACTAAAAGAAGAAGTAAGGTGGTGAGTCATATAACCAAACTCATGAGTGTCTACTAGAATTCCCAAAACCCGATGTCACAAGTTCACGAGCATTTACTAGAATATACAAAACTCCCAAAAAGCTACTGTCTGAAGCAAAATAGACATGAATGATACAAACATGACAAGAGATGGCTCCGGGTGCTATAGAACGGAGCATGGGAAAGCAGCTCACCACTAAGCCTCCGGATAATGCGAGTACACGCCCGGACGAACTCCAGATGCACCTGCCTCAGAACCTACACAATATGTGCAGAAGTATAGCGTGAGTACATAAAACACATGTATCCAGTAATTATCCAGTCTAACCTCGAAAAATTAATAACGAGGGGTCGACTTCGACACTTACTAATAGGTAATATACATATTGTGCAAGATTATTTAATAGGCATGAAAATCAACATCATTGATGGAATATGAGGCAATAATTAAATGACCATTTATCAAATAACAATTAAAAGTCCCCAAATATCACATAGTAATCTCAACCAGCAACGTCTTAACATGTATTACAAATCCTTAACTAAAGACAGACATATCAAGTGAAATCGGACTTCGACTGACAACACGCACGAGTTATGCCGAGGTCATACGGCCCGATCCACAATATTCGTGTACATACACTACCGAGGTCGTATGATACGATCCATGGATGCATCCCATATATATATATATTGTCGAGGCGTTCTGCCCCATCCACAGGAACAGGGAAACTTTTTGGATTTCAAATTTCATATTTACAACTCCGAGGCAACCCATGAAAGGATATAATTTCCATCAATAATTAACATTCCTCTAACTCTCTAAGTAATGAAGCTCGATTTAACATAATGTTTAACAAGGTTTTACTTACTAGTACAAGCAATTAACCTAACAAGTTGAGTCCAAATAGTGGAAGTAACAACATAATAAAGGCTTATGTCTACCCGGACATAACATGAATTCCAGCTACGCACGGACTCTTCTCACTTCGTGTGTACGTAGCGCCTACAATTAGTAGCAAATAACAATTTAAACACCTACGGGGTAAATTCCCTCTTACAAAGTTAGGCAAGAGACTTACCTCGTCCAAAGTTCACTTTTAAGTCCCCAAATCACTCTAAAAGCCTCAAGTCGACGCCGAAAAATCCGAAACTAGCCAAATATTTTATAAATTATTCAATATATACTCAAAAGTTCATAACCTATCTATTAGTGTAATTACCCAACCAAATTGGAAGATTCCAAAAATTCACCACCGGGCCCACAAGCTCGGATTCCTAAAAGTTTCGAAGATAAATGTTACCCCTAACCTCACGAACGCAAATATACAATTTCTATTCCATTCCATAATTATTTTCGTGGTCTAATCCCATTTTTATTAAAACCTAGGTTGTTTATACTCATATTGTGTAGAAAATACTTACCTCAAAGTGCTAGGTGAAAATTCCTTCTCAAAGAGCTCTAAAATCGTCCAACAAGTGAGAGAAATGAACCAAAAAGCCTAAGTCCCGACGTTTTAAAACATTCTGCCCAGGTGTCCCTTCTTCGCGATCGCGGAAGAGGCCTCGCGATCGTGAAGGAAAGCTGCCCAGGCCCTAGGAAAATGCACTTCGCGAACGCGACCAGCGCCTCGCGAACACGAAGGCTTGCCTGGCCTGCCCTACGCAAACGCGAGGGCCTCTCACGAATGCGAAGACTAAATGTGTGCCAACCCCAGCCCCGGATTCCTCTACACGAACACGGGCCCTTTCACGCGAACGCGAAGGCCACAGACCCCAGACCTTTGCGAACGCAGACTGGGTATCACAAACGTGAAGAGCAATCTCCTAGTCCCCCACTTTCCTTCTTCGCGAAGCATTCCAATCCTCGCGATCGCGACAAACCAGAACCAGCAGTGACAGCTTTTTGGACTTAGCTTTGGGTGGTCCGAAATTCACCCGGGCCACCAGAACCCCGTCCAAATGCACCAACAAGTTCATAAACATAATACGGACTAGCTCGAACTATCGAAACACGTAAAACAACATCAAAACTAAGAAGCGCACCCCAAAATTGAATTTTATCAAGTTATGAACTTCAAGCTTTTCAACTTACTCTGAAAGCGCCGAATCATACTTAGACTACTCGGAATTGCGTACAAGTCATAAGTCACCATACGGAACTATTCCCAAGCTCGGAATCTCAAGCTGACCTCGATAACACTAAATTCTACTCCAAACCAAATATGAAGAACTTGAAAACCTTCGATGCGCCAACTTTCAACATTAAACGCCGAAACCGGATCATCTGAAACCCGATCGGAACGCCCACCCAAGTCCAAAATCATCATACGAACCTATTGGAAGTGTCAAATTCCGGTTCCGAGGTCGTTTACTCAAAATGTTGATTCAAGTCAAACTTTGCCATCTTAGGCCATTATTAAGAAAACAAGTTTTCCAGTTTCAACCCGAACCCTTCCAAACCCAAGTCAACCATCCCCGCAAGTCATAAAACAATAAATGCATACACGGGGAGTCTTAATTAGGAAAACAGGGACCTAAAAAAATAAATAACCAGTCAGGTCATTACAATTGGGTCATGACGTGTATAAGAACAAAAAAATTTCCATCTAAAGTTGGGCAGATTTTTAGCACAAATTGATCTCTGAGCAACTTTGCTAAAATATCTTAACAATATTTTTTTTTGATATGTTATATATGACCATAACAAAAGACAAAAATATCATATTTGATAATTAAACAATTCATTACAAAGCAACACACATTAATTAAAGCTTGGTAAGAGTTGGATGGGTTGGGCTATGACCCAACTTTTAACCTATCGTGACCCAGCATATCTCAGCCCAAGTAACTTTTGGGCGTGTCATTGACCTGCACATTTTGATCGGCCTAAAATTGGTCAAACCCACCCATTTGACACTCATATCCATATACCTAGATTACAAGGGAACCTACGCCACTAGCACCTCAGAAATCAAGAATTCAAGAATTGATTTGCCAGCGGAGAATCTAGTTATCTCAAGACCTTAAGTAGTCTCTGATTTTTGGGTTTCGGAAAAACTAGCTCCTGTTCTAGAGCATTATTGTACTCAACAAAAGACCAAGTTGCTTTGATCCATTTAGGGGTGTCAAATGCACGAGTTGGACCAATTTTGGGTTAGTTAAAATGGATTGACTCAATAAATGGGAGGGTCATTGACCCACCCAAAAGTCACTAGGGCTAAAATGGATTGGGTCAAGATGAGCCAAAATTTGGGTCCCAGTCTACCTAACTCAATCCAAACTTTAGCTAACATGTGTTATTTTCGTGTGAATTGTATAATTACTAAGTAAGTCTTTTGTTCCTTTGTTATAGTCATATATAACATAATAAAAAAAATTATTTCCAAGATATTTTGACAAAGTTACTCGATAAATTTTGGCTAAAAATCAGCACAACTTTAAATGAGTTGAGATGGGTCGGGTCAAGATGGGCTAAGTTGAATAAATAGGCGGGTCAATAACCAGCCCAATCTTGAACGAGTTAGGGAGGGTCATTTGGGCTTGAGCCAAATTTGACAGCCTTCTCTCATGTATTACCCATATGCTTTAGGGAATCTTACAGAAATGTCCCAAAAAAGTCCCAACTTACCAAAATTAGCCAAGCACATATAAAAATTAAAAACCCAATGAAACAATATTATTTCTCTCCAAGAATCACACACAAAGATCTCCATCCATATATGATTAGCAACATTAGATGTAAGACGGAAAAGAAATTTCATGGATAAGGTAGCAAATAAGGTGATGAAATACAGAATATATATATATATATACAATATTCAAAAAATCTAAGCAAAAATGGACTTTTTTCAATGGGTATGGTCGAGATTCATTGAAAACATATAGATGAGTCAATATACAAAATTTGCGGAAGATTAGAGGCGATTTGGACTGATTTGGTATCAAAATTCGTAGTTAAAATCGAATTAAAAAAATCTTCTGCGATACATGTATCTCACACGCAGGTATACATGGATATACATGTGATATACATTTGATACAAATATGATACATATGTGATACACAAGTGATATACAGTGTGATACACCTATCAATTTTTTCATGTTCATCTTCTACTTCAAATTTTCAATTCAGCCCACCTCAAAACTCTATCAAATCACCCCAAATCTGAGATTCAAGCTCCTTAAAGTGTACTCAATCTATTCTAATAACACCCACTCAAAAGAAAGCAAAAATTTGATATTTTTTAGGTACAAATAGCTAATTGGCTAATATTAGTAATAATTTATGAATTGATCAATTTTTGTAATAAACTACTTATAAATGGACATAGCTTGTTTTTTCTCTATGCTTTATGTCCTCCTTTTATCACACCAACAATTTCAAAACCCGGCATAGTCTACACTAAATTTATAGATAGAATAAGAATTACTATGTAAAAATAATTTAACTTACATGTATCGTTAATGTAAAAAAATTATATTATCAAGTCACCATACCTGTTGTAGCAAGTAACCTGCTTTATTCTCAAGATTACAACATTTTTATGAAAGGAGGTCAAACATATAAATTATAAGCCTCTCTATTTTAAAGAAGGGCAAATACATTTTGCTTATTTTTATAGTAAAAAGCAATAATCATCAATTGAGATTTTCTATTATCGTTTTTGTATAATTTTTAATCGTTTGTTTACATTCAAAAGTTAGATTAACAATAGTCTTATTTGCCTCCCATTTGGTTAATTAACCTTCAAAAGCAATTACATCTATTAACTTGAGAAAGATGAATAACTTCTTACAAATTTCGAATCTAAAATTGTGTATCGAATACATATTTGGCATTGTCGTAGTCGAGAAATTCATTTGATTTCTAATATATTGCCTACATGATTTTGAAATATATAGGGTGCATTGACCAACAGACATTGATTAAGTGCTATAGACCAATAAGAAAGTAACAAGCAAAACTGCAAAAGAAACATATTCAAGAACACAAATGTTGAAGAGATCAGGGCGGTCCGATGAATCTTGTTGCCTAAAGCCAAACTTTATTAGGGGCCTTAATTTTTAATTTTTTTTATATTATTTATTCGAAGTCTATTTTTTAGCTTTTCTTAGATACAAAGTTGTTAATAATTTTCTTATAATCAATAACTCCTAATAAATATTTCTCAATTGACAGTATAGCTAATCCATTTAACCTTTCTTGTGACATTGTTGATCTTAGGTAAGATCTTATCAATTCTAATTTTGAAAACTTCTTTCCGCTGAAACAACGGTAACATGAATTATTAACATTATTCCATAAGCAATTTAGGCATTTGGAAAAGAATTAAAGCTTTTTATTTTATTAAGTATATCAATTAAACTGCTATGTATCTTCTAATTGTACTATTTTTCTTAATATTTCTATCAGAAAATAAATCTAAACCATTAAATACGAATTGATTATTATGCTTTAAGGAACATTCAAGATTAAGACAATATTTTTCAGATTTTCAACATCTAGTGATCTTAATTTTTACCGCCAAATAGAAAATCAAAAATATTTTCATAAGCTACAAATTGTTCAAATCTATTTTGAAGTGAAAAAATAGTCTTGTCTATTATGTATAAAAGTAATCAACTCTAAAGTACTCTTCCAAAAGATTTTGAGATTTCATTATAAACATTCGCATCAAATTGATATATCACACGTTTCTTATGAAATTCGGGCTCGATATTCATTTCAAATGAAATTTCCTTGATAGAAATCATAGCAATTGCAAATCCTTCTTATCTATATTTGTTAAAGAAAGAAATCAAACTTTTTTACTTTACAAAACTTTTTTTAAAAGTTATACATAGTTTATTAGGTGTAACAAAAAATGGGGCCCCAAAAAATATGGGGCCTAAAGCGATTGCTTTACTTGCATTATAGAAGGGCTGCCCCTCGAAGAAATGATTCAATGCTCAACTAAAAGAAGAATATTTAAGAACACAAAATTTTGAAGAAATGATTTAATGCTCAACGTAAAAGCCAAAAATAGAAGCATGTCCGTAGCGTTCCATGGTTGACTTGCGCATAGGAAACACTGACGGCCAGCCAAGAAGGCATTGCACGTTGGAATGCATACCTAAAACTTTAGAAATAGTACATTAAATATAATTGCTGCCTTTGAATTTATCGTATATTATGTTAGTTATAATAACTCAAAAAGAAATATACAAATTAATGTTTAGATTTATTCTTTTAATATTATGTTAATGGTGGGTATTTATTATACTAATAAATTGAATATAATTTGAATGTATTTTTAAATATAATAATAATTTTGTAACTGAAATTTGATACATAGCCTTAATGGCTAATGTTTTCTTTCAAAGCCTTAAACGGCCTTTAATTTTCTAACGTTTTTTTGCCTTTAATATGGTAACAATCTGATGTCCATTTTTTGGACTACATATATATAATTTCTTGTGTCCATTTTGAGTGTGAAAAAAAGGTGTGAAAGAGTGGAAAAGCAAACACTTTTCTTCTCAATTTCTTTTATTTGTGCTGGGTTGTCTTTAATTAAACTTTGTTGTTTCTGCTCCTAGTTTATACTAGAAGAGCTTGTTGAATTATGGGGGATACGCCTAATTTTAATTATCACGGTGTAGGCAAAATATCCTTAAGGACAGTGTCCTTGACACGCCTCAAGCTAATTCTTATTCTCCGTAACCAATATCTTTCCAACAATCTTAAGGATATTCTTACTTTGTTCTTATGGAGAATGCTACTTATGGAATTATAATGGACTTTAAAGACATACAGTAATGTCTTCTGCTTGATAGATTCTTGCGTAACATTATATCTAAGTGTCAGGTATGCATAATTTAACTAAACCTTCTCAACATTTATTCTTTCTTGCTTATTCTCGTGAGAATATAATTGGCAGATAACTTTGGCCTTAAGATGATATATATAATCTCCTTCTAATTTTATTAGTATTTCGGGTTGTGCGTTATTTGCTGTAGTGGATTTGTAGCATGTTATTATGTATGTGCATTTTGTATTGTAAAAGAAAATGCACGTTATTATTTTTTACTCTTATAAGAGATGCTATTGTAGTTCTCTTTATCTAGAATGTTTTGAATTTCCTCTCTTAAAATTTTAAAGAGACAATATGTTACATGTTTATTTTGAGCAGTGGTAAAACTTGATT
This sequence comes from Nicotiana attenuata, assembly GCF_001879085.1. Taxonomy (NCBI): domain Eukaryota; kingdom Viridiplantae; phylum Streptophyta; class Magnoliopsida; order Solanales; family Solanaceae; genus Nicotiana; species Nicotiana attenuata. The sequence continues at coordinate 187,238 of NW_017671159.1, forward strand.
TTCTAATGCATCAATATTTTACAGTTTACTTATGTTGCTAGAGATCTTAAGTGAACTATTGAGTGATTTTAAATCTGACTTTATCAAATAGTTATTATATATATATATATATATATATATATATATATAGAGAGAGAGAGAGAGAGAGAGAGAGAACTCTTATATGTATATTATTGTCGATTGCTTTTTCCGCCCTTGCCCCGCTGAAATAATTTTTTTAATGTCAATATGGAAGAGCCTTATAAAATTTGTGATTCTTGTGGCGATACTATATATATTGAAGTGCCAAAGTGTATTGCATTTTGGTGGAAGTACTTTATGATCTAAAAATAAACTTTGCTTATCTCTTGGTCATTTGGGTGAATGTTGAGCTGATTTTTCTTCATATAACTATGAGTTATATATTTGAGATCAAACTTTATTAGAAATAATAATTATTTTGTGGGGGTACACTAAGCCATTATATATTTCTCAATGTAGAAGAGAATTCCAGAGAAATAATAATCCTGCAAAGTCAAAAATAATTTTGACTAAGCGGATGATATAATTATTCTGGCCATTTCTTAAGCGAATCTGTCACGGCCCAAATCCCAAACCCGACCGTGATGCGCCTCTCGTGAAGACAAGGCCAGCCAGACCAATACAGAACACCTCTTTTAAGCAGTTATTTACCATTCAGCAATTATGAAGCGTGATTTAATAACAATAAATTCACGGAAACATAGATAATAATAGAAGAACCATCCCAACACAGCCCAAACCGGGGTGTCACAAGTCATGAGCATCTATCAGAAAGTAATTCCACTACAAAGTCTAATATATACAAAACCGGAATAACGAACAAGGAAAAGAAAAATGGTGCTGCGAACGCTGGCAGTCACCTCTTTGACTCATATAACCCTGCCTCACATCAGCCAAAACCCGCTACCGGGTGAATAGATACCTGCATCTGCACGCGAGGTGCAGGGAGTAAAGTGAGTACTCCAACTCAGTGAGTAATAATAGTAAATAACAGCTGAGCAGTAAGAAATCACGTAAAGCACACCATCACACTATACGGAAGCAGGGCAAAAATCCTTTGAGAAAACAGTGAATCGGTAAAATCTTTAGAAATATTTGGCTCAGTGTAAAACTCTTGAAAATGATCTTTTCAACGGTTATGAAATGATTTCAAACAGTTAGTGCCGATAAGCACAAAATTCCGCCCCTCGGGCACAAATACCATGGTATGACAGGTAAAAAGACAAGTAAATATGCAAATGAGCACATAAAAGTTCGCCCCTCAGGCAATATCTCAAAACAGTACCAGCCCCTCGGGCTCACTCTCAGAAACACTCTCAGAACAGTATCATATAATAACCGCTGCGGCGCGCAGCCCGATCCACATCTCGCTGCGGCGTGCAGCCCGATCCATATCTCGCTGCGGCGTGCAGCCCGATCCGTATGGGTACCCGCGCTCACTGTGGGGTTGCAGACTCCGGAGGGGCCCCTTACGGCTCAAGCGCAATATCAAGCCATCTCATGGCATCAAATCTAGGCCCTTGGACTCATACCAGTATCAGTATAACACTGCTGCGGCGTGCAGCCCGATCCGTATATATATATATAT
>NW_017671159.1:188883-207018 GCF_001879085.1 Nicotiana attenuata
TATATATATATATATATATATATATATATATATATATATATATATATATATATATATATATATATATATGTGCAGCCCGATCCAAAAGTATACTCACAATATAGGCCCTCGGCCTAACTCAGTCAATAAAATCACATAAGCCACTAGTGCAACAGTAAAAACATGATGCTCAGCCCAAATATTGTTAGGAATATCATTTCAAGTGTTAAAGTAAAATAAACTTGGCTGAGTCTTAAAACAGTGGAAGATACATGACTGAGTTCAAGAATATATTTCAAACAGTGAGGAATTATCAACAACAATCCTCGAAGGGTTCCAATAGCTGGCACGAAGCCCAAATATGGCAATCAGCCCAAATTATGATGATAACAAGTAAATTTCAGTCAAATACGCAGTTAATTCATCAATCGGGACGGACTAAGTCACAATCCCCAGTAGTAAACAACCCCGCGCTCGCCATTAAGCGCGTGTTTCACCTCAACATAGCACTACGTTGTGCAAATCCGGGGTTTCAAACCCTCAGGATATCATTTACAATCATTACTCACCTCGATCCGGTCCAAACTCTAGCCCGCGATGCCTCGCCTGCACGAATCGACCTCCGGATGCTCCAAATCTAGCCACAATCAGTACATAATCATTAAATATGCTAAGGGAGCGAAGCCCACTCGAAAATATCCAATTTAACATCAAAATCCTGAAATTGCTCAAACCCGGCCCCCGGGCCCACGCTTCGGAATTCGACGAAACTCACAAAATCCGATAACCCATTCAACCCCGAGTCAAACCATACCAAAATTACTAAATTACGATAACAATTCGGCCTCCAAATCTTCAAATCTTATTTTCAAATCCCTAGGTCCAAATCCCCAATTTACACCTCAAAAACATGTAATCTAGTTGGATTAACGATAATAATTCAATATTATTGAGTAGAAATGATCACAAGTGACTTACCTCAAGATTTCCCATGATTTTTTGCTCAAAATCGCCCCAAGCCGTGTTCTTTCACAAAGAAAAATGTCAAAATGAGCAAAAAAACAGAACAACACTAATACACCCGAATCTGGTCGCTAAAAGCCAAATCTGGTCGCTAAAAGTGCCAAAGCTGGTCGCTAAAAGGTGCACACCAGATCTGATGCACCAGCAATCTTTAATTTCACTAATAAGGCTCTAACTCCATCATACAAACTCGGAATTCGATGATTCTTGTTTCTATGAGTCACAAATAATAATATGAACATAGCCATTCAATCGAAACTCAATTCGGAGCTCATTTGCTCAGTGTGATACCCATTTTGCTCATTAAACAATTAACTCATGTTTCGCATCGTAAACCCAATCGCGACTTGATGAAATTAAACCAAACTTTCCAGATCACTCTTATAATTCATTGTCTAAATTCCGGAAGTCTCGAAATCAAATTTCGATCTCTAGAACTAAAAATGGACCTTTGGATCATTACATGCTTATGCTCAAAACGGCAAAATCTTCCAAAAACTCCTCCAAAACTTATCCGAGCCTCATGGGACCCCGACCAAACATGCCAACACGCCCCATAACATCATTCAAACTTGTTCCAACCTTCGGAACGCTCAAAACAACATCAAAACATCGAATCACCCTCGGATTCAAGCCTAAGAATTCCAAAACTTCCGAATTACTCTTTCGATCAAAAACCAGACCAAACGACGTCCGAATGACCTGAAATTTTGCACACACATCACAAATGACATAACGAAGCTACAACAACTCTCGGAATCCTATTCCGACCCTTGGATCAAAATCTCACCTATCAACAGGAATTCGCCAAAATACTAACTTCGCCAATTCAAGCCTAATTCTATACCGGACCTCCAAAATCACTTCCGATCACACTCCTAAGTCACAAATCATCTAAAGAAGCTAACCAAATCATAAAAACTCCGATCCGAGCTCATATACAAATAAGTCAACTCTTGATCAAACCTTTCAAATTCAAAGCTTTCAACTGAGACTGTTCTTTCAAATTCTTTCCGATTTTCCTGAAAAACCAAAACCAACGGTCTACATCAGTCATAATACATTACACGGGGCAAGTCATGCCCGAGAACTAGCGATCAAAGTGCAAAAGCTCAAAACGACCGGTCGGGTCGTTACATCCTCCCCCGCTTAAACACACGTTCGTCCTCGAACGTACCCAGAGTTGTCCTAGATGCCCACCAATAGCCGAATAACCTTACCAAGCATACACCCGGGGGTGATCCCACGTCACCCTATCTCATATAGGTCCGATAACACCTTTTAACTGAAATCACACAATCCAACCTAGCCCATAAATCATATAACCACATTGCACTTTTCGAAATCATACACAAGATCAGAACCTCACATCTATATTCAGAATAAGCCCGAACCAGCTGTAATAGCCCATACCTGTAACCTCAGGTGCAATTATATGATATACCACATAACTCAAATACTCGAAACGATAACTTCTATTCATAGCAGCTGCACACAACACCCGAATACCGGCAGAAAACCTCTTATCAACTAAGGTCTTATTCCAACTCCTCTATATACTGCTAATGATAAATGAAACATGCAATAAACCGTAACCACCTCTCAGGTCAACCATTCATGAAGTCACTTCCCTTTTGGCTAATACCACAGTAGATTTCCGAGCCGAACCTCGACATTATCCTTCTAACAAGCTGAAATCAAATTAGTTCGTGTTCATTAATGACCCCAATGATCACCTCGAATCCAACACACCTCTCTGGTGACATGACACATCAATACAGGCCTAAGCCACAACTTACATAATTCGCGCACCAATAAGAAACGATCTGAATATACTCAAATCATGAAAATGACCCCAAGAGAAAGAGTTGTATCTCAAGCTCATCAGTACCCTCACAACACAAAGCTGAGATCCCGTCTCACATCATAGAAATAGAACACATGAATCTACCTCGAAAGGTCATATTTCCACGTAGCCTCGCTACAATGCGCGATCCTAGCCAAACACTGTTACGCATGAAACACCTCAAGTCACTATGCTCAAAAATCGACAGCCACGTACAATTTGATGTATGGAATCAAAGCAAATCATTACCCCCACGGTGCAACAAATAACATATGCCACGCAACCCGATAGGACACAACCGATACGCCGTTCACTAAGCATCGCTCAATTACTCTTCCCTCTTGAATTCCACTAAGAGACCCCAATTGATCCGCACCATATGTGCCTATAACCAACAAATCCTAGCATCCCGCAACACAGAAAGGTAACTCATAGATCTCCCCAGATCACTGATAAGCTTAACAACGGTCGAATCAATACCTCCCTCAACAATGCCATTCGGAGCCAACCAAGCCGACTCAAGATAGAACACTCACTCACAAGACCCCAAATAAGAAAGGCAATCCTTCCCAGCCGTCCGCTAGGTCTTCGAAATATAAAAATCCCCAATAGGACATAATCCATCGAACATCGCCACTCAATCCATGGCATTTCCCGACATAGCCATCCGCGTCATCTTATCGCAATAGCCCAAAATAACACAACACGGAAACAACCAGTCCACACCCCAATATCATATCCAAAACCTAACATACCAAGCAAAGAAAGATCCACTCGGACCCCCAAAATCTCGATAGTCACTAAACAGTGTTGATACACACGATCTACAGTCACAACACAGCCTGAATATGAGAACTTTCGTCTCCATGTCCATACGGCACATGAATCACCATATCCTATCCCAATTTCGCCGTCCGAATATATGCCACACCTCTAATACCCAATCATTCCACGTTAAGTACTCTCAAATTTCCCTGTGCCCCCAAACAAACCTGAATATCACCAGTCGATCTAAAAGAAGGTGCCGCAATACTATGGAAGTGCTATCAATTTAATCATATTACCCCTTTTCTGAAACCTATACTCTCGTCAAACCACTTCCAAATAACAATACCATTTCCTTAATCATCTGGGGCTACCCGCTGCCTAAGAGTGTTATGAACTTCCTTTCAGAACTGAACTGAAACCTCATACACGCAAATCTCGATCCTCCACAACATATCGCATATACCACACATCCAAGGATAATAGGAAAACTTTTATCTCCCTTCCAAGCCACAGACATCTGCGTACTCAATTAGCCAAGAACTTCCATTGATCCCATCTAGAAGAAAAATCATTACACATCCCATACCTCTCATATTCGTAGAAAATGCACCGCTCCAGCCACGGTAGAAATCAACAAGAACTCTCCCAATTCCGTTTGCACAAATTAAACTGCCAGGACTGAATCCTTCTAACTAGACCAAGCTAAGCAAGCCATCAAAGCCCATGAGCATTGTTGCAAAATACCTGTAAGAACCCATTACCTCGAACACATACAAAGAATTGATCATATCCTTACCATACTGATTCGGTCTACTATCAAACCACTCCATCTATCTGAATTTCCTTCTGATTCATTTTCAACTTGATGCTCCCTCTTGATGTAGTACCACAATCTCTCAATCCCAGGCTCACTACACGAGACCCAAGCGCAAGACCACGCTGTCTAGGACCCATAAGCCGTTGAATACTCTCTCAAATATTACCAGAAACATCGCGCTCCCGAATACTTTAATCTGAAGAACCTCTTGTGAATCCGAATCCGTTACCTTTACTTTCCTGATACTGATACATAGAACCCCATAATTAACATAGAAATGCCACAAATCTGAACCTCTTCCAATGAAAACACAGTTTCTAACCACGCATGCCACTTCAAAATGCCCGATTGTTTCCTGTAGAATCTTGAACACATCGGAACCATTCTCGAAAGTCATTCACTCTTACTCAAACTGCAAATTGCCTGGCCTAACGAACAGAACCACCCGTGCCTCATTGGCACTCCGATACCGCAAGAATGAAATCCTCATCCTAATACACCCAAGCAATATACTGCTCTATACACTGAGCATTCTTTACCAACAACAACTTAAGACATCCTGTGATTTCCTTACCCTATGAAGCATAATATAACCTTCGTCAACATCCTCGGTCTCAATTCCCACAAGTCATAACTGATTCACCCGCACGCCTCAAACTTGAACTAGCATAGCACCTAACCGTGCAATCAACTACTCACGACAGACTCCCCCACTTGGCTCGAAGCCATAGATCAAAATACCCTCAATAACTCATACACTTTTACTCTATTGATGCCACGATAACATAGTGAGATTAAACTCAAATCATTTATAAGTTGTGAAAACACAGATCATCCCGTACTGTAACTCTTCTGCAATTCTCGCATTCATTCCCGCAACAGTTAAGCCCACTCTCTTAAGCGACCCGAAATTCCAAATTTCAGCACATACCTTTCACTTGCACATGAAATCTCCTAATATATACATAAGGATCACACCACTTCAGAACACTTCGCAGGAGATAACCCACCTGCTTCGCTTCAATATAACCTTTCTGTATACCTTCCACCGCCATACACGTTACGTAGCCACTTAATCTTCCTGAGTCTGAACTCGTACCGCAACATAAATCTACTCTACTCCAACCTTGAGACACTCACTCCAACTTGGAGACACGAAAATTACTTCACGCGCCCATACTCGGAGCTACACATCTAATCACAATGGAATTCATACACTTAATAGCTCATCTACCATCCAGCAGACCTTCCTCGTCACTTCCAAGTCACATAGATCATCTCGCAGTACTAATACACTCTTTACATAGCTACCCAGCCGTCACTTCCACTAAATAAGGGCATACCCCGAACATATAAGTTCAAAACACTTATTCACACAACCAGCACGTCGGTGCTCAAGCCATAGGCAAAGATCCGGCCTCAAGTCCTCCAGACTGGCCCAACATCAAACTCACAGAGATCATATCTCCCCCTTGATCGGGAATCACAAGCCATCAAGGCACATCTGATACTGAGCGCTCATGCGCGCTACGAACGGGTGGAAGAATTTCAAGAGTTACTTTTCAAGCTGAATCAAGGACGCACGACGATTAAGATTACAAGAAGGTGAAGTTTCCCTAAAGGTTCTGCAGCCTCTCGAAGAAATAAATACAAGACGTCTCCGTACCGATCCATGAGACTCTACTAAAACATGCTCATGACTCGTGAGACCTAGTAACCTAGGCTCTGATACTAACTTGTCACGGCCCAAATCCCAAACCCGGCCGTGAATGGCGCCTCTCGTGAAGACAAGGCCAGCCAGTCCAATATCAGAACACCTCTTTTAAGCAGTTATTTTACCATTAAGTAATTATGAAGCGTGATTTAATAACAATAAATTCGCGGAAACATAGATAATAATAGAAGAACCATCCCGACACAGCCCAAACCGGGGTGTCACAAGTCATGAGCATCTATCAGAAAGTAATTCCACTACAAAGTCTAATATATACAAAACCGGAATAACGAACAAGGAAAAGGAAAATGGTGCCGCGAAAGCTGGCAGTCCACCTCTTTGACTCATATAACTCTGCCTCTGATCAGCCAAAACCCGCTACCGGGTGAATAGATACCTGCATCTGCACGCGAGGTGCAGGGAGTAAAGTGAGTACTCCAACTCAGTGAGTAATAAGAGTAAATAACAGCTGAGCAGTAAGAAATCACGTAAAGCACACCAATCACACTATACGGAAGCAGGGCAAAAAATCCTTTGAGAAAACAGTGAATCGGTGAAATCTTTAGAAATATATTTGGCTCAGTGTAAAACTCTTGAAAATGATCTTTTCAACGGTTATGAAATGATTTCAAACAGTTAGTGCCGATAAGCACAAAATTCGCCCCTCGGGCACAAATACCACGGTATGACAGGTAAAAAGACAAGTAAATATGCAAATGAGCACATAAAAGTTCGCCCCTCGGGCAAAATCTCAAAACAGTACCAACCCCTCAGGCTCACTCTCAGAAACAGTCTCAGAACAGTATCATATAATAACCGCTGCGACGCGCAGCCCGATCCGCATCTCGCTGCGGCGTGCAGCCCGATCCATATCTCGCTGCGGCGTGCAGCCCGATCCGTATGGGCACCCGCGTTCTTTGTGGGGGTGCAGACTCCGGAGGGGCCCCTTACGGCCCAAGCGCAATATCAAGCCATCTCGTGGCATCAAATCTATGCCCTTGGCCTCATACCAGTATCAGTATAACACTGCTGCGGCGTGCAACCCGATCCGTGTGTGTGTGTATATATATATATATATTATATATATATAATATATATATATATTATATATATATTACTGCTGCGGCTCACCCCGATCCAAAAGTATACTCACAATATAGGCCCTGGCCTAACTCAGTCAATAAAATCACATAAGCCACTAGTGCAACAGTAAAAAACATGATGCTCAGCCCAAAATATTGTTAGGAATATCATTTCAAGTGTTAAAGTAAAATAAACTTGGCTGAGTCTTAAAAACAGTGGAAGATACGTGACTGAGTTTCAAGAATATAATTAAAAACAGTGAGGAATTATCACAACAATCCCCCGAAGGGTTCAAATAGCTGGCACACAAAGCCCAAATTATGATGATACAAGTAAAATTTCAGTCAAATACGCAGTAAATCATCATCGGGACGGACTAAGTCACAATCCCAAGTAGTAAACAACCTCGCGCTCGCCACTAAGCGCTTGTTTTAACCTCAACATAGCACTACGTTGTGCAAATTGGGGTTTCAAACCTCAGGATATCATTTACAATCATTACTCACCTCGACCAGTCCAAACTCTAGCCCGCGATGCCTCGCCCGCACGAATCGACCTTCGGATGCTCCAAATCTAGCCACAATCAGTACATAATCATTAAATATGCTAAGGGAGCGAAGCCCACTCGAAAATATCCAATTTAACATCAAAATCCCGAAATTGCTCAAACCCGGCCCCCGGGACCACGCTTCGGAATTCGACGAAACTCACAAAATCCGACAACCCATTCAACCCCGAGTCAACCATACCAAAATTACTAAATTTCGATAACAATTCGGCCTCCAAATCTTTAAATCTTATTTTCAAATCCCTAGGTCCAAATCCCCAATTTACACCTCAAAACATGTAATCTAGTCGGATTATTTGATGACAATTCAATATTATTGAGTAGAAAATGATCACAAGTGACTTACCTCAAGATTTCCCATGATTTCTTGCTCAAAAATCGCCCCAAGCCGTGTTCTTTCACAAAGAAAAAAGTCAAAATGAGCAAAAAAAACAGAACAACACTAATACAACCGAATCTGGTCGCTAAAAGCCAAATCTGGTCGCTAAAAGGCCAATCTACTGGTCGCTAAAGTGCCAAGTCTGGCGCTAAAGGTGCACACAAGATCTGATGCACCAGCAATCTTTAATTTCACTAAAAAGGCTCTAACTCCATCATACAAACTAGGAATTCGATGATTCTTATTCCTATGAGTCACAAATAATAATACGACATAGCCCTTCAATCGAAACTCAATTCAGAGCTCATTACTCAGTGTGATACCTATTTCGCTCGTTAAACAATTAACTCATGTTTCGCGTCAAAAAAAACCCAATCGCGACTTAATGAAATTAAACCAAACTTTCCAGATCACTCTTATAAATCATTCTAAAATTCCGGAAGTCTCGAAATCAAATTTCGATCTCTAGAACTAAAAATGGACCTTTGGATCATTACATGCTTATGCTCAAAAACGGCAAAATCTTCCAAAAACTCCTCCAAAACTTATCCGAGCCTCATGGAACCCCGACCAAACATGCCAACACACCCCATAACATCATTCAAACTTGTTCCAACCTTCGAGCGCTCAAAAACAACATCAAAACATCGAATCACCCTCGGATTCAAGCCTAGAATTCAAAACTTCCGATTACTCTTTCGATCAAAAACCCGACCAAAACGACGTCTGAATGACCTGAAATTTTGCACACACATCACAAATGACATAACGAAGCTACAATCACATCGACTCGAAAAACCTATTCACGGCTCCACTCAATAATATACACCTATCAAATCAGAAACTGCCAAAATACTAACATTCCCGAATTCAAGCTATATCTACAACACTCACAAGATTGATACACTCCTAATCACAATCATCTAACGAAGCTAACCAAATCATAAAAATCCGATCCGAGCTCATAAAATAAGTCTACTCTTGGTCAAACCTTTCAAATTCAAAGCTTCAACTGAGACTGTTATTTCAAATTCTTTCCGATTTTCCTAAAAACCAAAACCAACGGTCTACATCAGTCATAATACATTACACGGGGCAAGTCATGCCCGAGAACTAGCGATCAAAGTGTAAAAGCTCAAAACGACCGGTCGGGTCGTTACATAATCTTATGGCTAATTGCAGCAGATTGGATGTTAGATCTTATGCTACTAAGCATATTTGTGCTAAATAATATATATTTTGTGTCCTAACCCAAGTTAAAGAACAAGAAGAATGATTTATTTATTGGTGATTCAGGAACTGTTCCAAGTTTTTAGAATGAAAATTTTCTTTTTAAAACTCAACTTCTGAAAAAATATTGGCATTAGTTGGGTGATTTCATAACTCTAATATTCGGCAAAATTTGGTTCGTTGTAGAATTGTTAGAAAAGTAGAGTGAAAATTTTCTTTGAGAATGATGAGTTGCATCAAATAAAAATAATTTTTTTATTGCATTGAGTACTGTAATCATGATTTGTTAATTGTTTCTTACTAATTAAAATAAATATCGAAAATGCTAGTATTGTACTTACTTAAAATAAGTGTTTATACGACATAATGTCGGTAGCTATACATATATTGTTTGAGTGAAACTAATATGATGTTATTTATAAGATGAAATGTCTTATATATGAGCAGTTGGTATATTCTTTATAAGTTATGAAAAATATTACTCCCTACTTAAAAGTTTTAAAAATGTGGGGGCACGGTATTTTTACTTGGATTTCTTAAATATTTGGGTGAAGAAATTATTGAATTATGACCCATTTCTTATTTAAGATATTTCTTAAGAAGTTAAAGTTGCTTCTATGTTTAAAAAAATTTCTTTGGTACTTGATTATGGAAGATACAAGAAGAAATAATGTTCTTATGTGTTGAAAATATTTCAAAAAGCACTTGTTAAGAAGTCAAGTTTTTATTTTATCTGAGAAGATTTTGTACTTATGTGAGAAATACAAATGATTAGTATCTATATATGGATTGTCCACTGTATTAGAAGGATATATTGAAGATATTGAATCTCTGATTTCAAATGAGAAAAAACTAGCTAGTTGTTGTGTGATCCACCATTTGGTGAGTGTTATAATATTAAATTGCCTGGCAAACTAATTAAGCAACCTCTTGGTGAGTTAAACCGACAATAGTTATGTCGATGAATTGTGATTGCCAAGGCGCAATAACCATTGTAAGAAAATAATTCTTTCATGGGAAGAGTAGACACATTTTCTTAAGATATAATTATCATAAAGCAATTGCTATGAGATGAGAAATTTTTTATACATATTAATGTGTAGTCAAAAAAGAATTTGGGCCGACCCTTTTACTACAAGTGAAACATCAAGGGGTTGATAACTGTTGCCAATTTGAGATGTATCAACAATGATGGTAACCCAACCTATGTGATTGGAGATCCCATGAAGTAGGTTAATATGGTAATAACGAGTCATTAGTTGATCAAATATGCACTATCAAATTATGTCTCTTCCTAATGTGTGTGTGTATATAGTGCAAGACTGCAAGGAATGTGAGGTTGAGTTATTAACGCTTAATCCAATCCATAGCCTTTTGTAGGTGGTGTATTGCCTGCAGAATACACTTGATGGATGGACTATATGAGTGTAGAGTGGGGGCCGCTCCATGAAATTTGTGGCGAAATTTCTAGAGCACTCCATGGAAAACTAGGCGCGCGCATGGCCTATTAGCGAAAAACCGCGTCAAACAACAAAGTTTTTGCGAGTATATATGTGATAGATTAAGAACATAAACTACAAAAGTTTTTTGTTCATAGAAGTTTAAACTTCACCAATTGTTCTGTAAGTTTATTCTTATTTTATCTAGGTCTGGTTCATAGTCCAAGATACACCAGATTCGACGCATTATGCTATGTTGAAAACCCAACGAATTTTTTTTATTTCATTATAATATTCTTTTTTAGTTATGTGGGGGATTGTTAAAAATAATTATAATAACTCAAAAAAAAATATTGAAATTGATATTTGGATTCATTCTTTTAATATTATGTTAATGGTGGGTATATATATACTAATAAATTGAATATAACCACGCTTTGGTTCCTCTTGGCGCATTTTAAGCGTGAATGTAAAATACGCTGATCGGAAAATGGGAAGAGGACGACCAGGAAGAACACGACGAAAGATGCAATTGACGGAATTTGTAGGTCAAGGAAGCAGTACAATGCCAAAGGGAGAAGTAATGAAGCAAAGGAAACCCTAAGTAAAGACAAAGGGAAAAGGTTTGATTCAAGCAGATTCTAGCAGGAAGTGAAGCAATCAAGGCGAGATCACCGGTGAATTCGAGCAGCAGCAACAGGAATCCCCCAATTCGACGCCTACAGCAACAATTGGAATTTTCGGCTCTACGAGTACTGTTCCATTGAACACTGTTCCATTGAGTACTGTTGATGCAGCAGATAAGAAGGAAGTCGTAGAGCAAGTACAGTAAAAAGGACGAGCTAGTACAAGCAGACAAGGGAGCTGAAGAGCAAAAGGCAAGGGAAAAGTGAGAAAACCTGGAAGTAAACTAGAGAAGCCATAGGCGAAGCTTTTTGCAGGAAATAGACTAGCGGAAAGAGGAATGGACCTTATGTTATCCCTCCAATGATCCAGGATGGGATAAAAAAGGCCCAATTGCAGCAGGAAGAGATGGAAGAGAGAATGAAAATGTGAAAAAGGCATTGTGATGTATGTCATTGGAGCGGCACCATCAATTGGGACCATAGAGAGAAATCATAGCCTCGATAGGATTTGCTGCGAAACCTAGAAATATTCTAATCAAAATGAGGGCTACTTTGTGGGTGTGTTCAATACAATTGAGGACAAGAATGAAGGTGCTTGTACATAGGACACACACAATGGTTAACAAACCTATTATTCTTAAAATCATGGACTGCAGAGTTTAATTTCTAAGATGAAGTGTTGAAAGAAATTCCATTAGGGTGAGTTTCCAAATTTGCCATTGAATTGCTGGGGGAAGATCACACTAAGTAGGATAGCAAGCACGTTAGGTTGTCCAATCTATGCTGATGAATGTACCTCGAGGTGCAGCCAAGAATTTCGTATGCAGGGTGCTTATAGAGATGGACATATCTAAAGAGCTTCCTAACGAGTGTTGTGGCTTCAGGATCCAACGGGGAAGAGTTTTGAACAGAAAGTTGAGTATGACTGGGTACCAACCTACTGCCAAAAATGTTGGTACGGTTGGACATGACTGTAGCAATATTGAAGGGTATGGGAGCCACAAGATGACCTCATAGGGTATGAACAACAAAAGTACGAAAGACCACACAAAAGAAAGGTGATCAACTACAACATACTAAGATGCAGAAGCCTGTAGTTCAATGGGTAGCAAAGGAGCCAAGTAAACAAAATGAGGGGGAAAAAGGGAATCAAAGCCAACATGAACATAATGATAAAGGGGAAAAGGATAAAGAAACTATGGCAAAAGCAAGTGGAAGAGGTTGCTCATAGCAAGCAGAGCAATCAACAACATGTGGTTTCTAAAAATTAAAATGATTCACTCCTTTGAGTGGGGATCCCAATGCTGGAACAAAACAGTTTGGGCAGATAAAGTAGAAGAGCAGGAGAGGATCAGGGAATACAACGCAGACCTCAAAAAATCACATCAGTAATAAAGATAGTCACATGAAACGTTAGGGGCTTCAACAAAGTGTATAAACAAAAAGAGAAAGGAGTTTATAAAGGTGAATAAAGTGAATATGATTTGCAGTAATAGAGCACCAGAATAAAAGATGACTCGATTGAGAAAATCATTACAAAAGGTAGCTGGGATGAAATGGTAGTCAAATAGCCAGTGAATGGTAAAAAGTAGACTGTGGTTGATGGTGGATCCTAACAAATAATGTTCTCACAGCTGAAGGTGCACCAACAAACTCATACATGGAATAGTGAAGAATAGAAGTTATCTGTCAGTTTGCTTTTATAGCTGTTTATGGACTACACACAATAACTAATAGAAGGGACCTGTGAACATCTTGAGAGAGCTGAAGAACAAATGACAATAACCTTGGCTAATCTGGTGACTTCAATGCAGTTAAGGGATATGGAAGATAGAATGAATGGTACTGAAGTACAGGTGAATGAAAATAAAGGACTTCCGAGAATTTATGCTGGTGGAAGGTCAATGACAGAACTAGTGACAGTAGGAAGGGGGTTTACATGGACAAACACCATGTATATAGTAGAATAGATAGGGGATAGTGAATGCAAAATGGATGCTAGAAAAGGTACCAGTGCAAGTGCAAGTATTAGATCCAATATTTTCAGACTATTCACCTTTGAGTATTGACTTGGGACAGGAAATTGACTGCAGAAGAGAGACCATTCAAATTCTACAACCTGTCTAGCTGAGCAGGCAGAGTTTGAATCAGATAGTGCAGAATGGATGGAGATATAAGGGCAATAAGATGGAAGGTAAAATGCAGAATTTAAAGAAGATAAAACATGGCCTGAAGACTAAATAGGCAGGAATATACAGGGATAACAAAGAAGTTTCAACAGAAGAGAGAAAGATCTGGCAAATGTGCAAGCTCAAATGAGGCAGTAATCAGAGCAGGATATGTTTGAAGCAGAGAAGGAAGCTAGAGAAGAACTGGAAAAATGAGTATGATACGAGGAAGGGATTTATAAGAAAAATCAAGGGTACAATGGCTCCAATTAGGGGATTCAATTACAGCATTCTTCTTTGGAAAATAGAAGGGAAGAGCAGCTCAAAATCACATCAAAAGATAAAAGATGAGGGAGGAAACTGGATAACTAATGAAGATGGAGTGGAACAGGAAGTCATTGGTTTTATAGAGGCTTTTTGGGGAATCAACTAGAAGTCTACCTGCCATTAACATCACTACTATGAAGGGAGGACCTGTACTTACAGGAAACACAGCTAGCTGAACTAATAAAGCAATTTACAAGGGAGGATGTCTATGAAGCTCTGAAGGGGATTGATAACTCAAACACCAGGGGAGTATGGGCTCAATGCCTATTTTTTCAAGAAGGCTTGGAAGGTAATTGGGCATCGAGATCAACACGAAGCTGTATTGGAATTCCTCAAAACCAGTAAATGCATAAACCACTCAATCCACCCTTGTCACTCTATCCCAAAAGTTAAAAACCCGGAATTCATCAAACAGTATAGACCCATATCTTGCTGTAATGTTCTGTATAAGATTATATCTAAGATGATTACTAGTAGACTGCAGAAGTGATAGGATTTCCTTGTGGATGAAAGTCAAGCAGCCTTTGTACCAGGGAGAATCTTAAATGACAACATTTCCTAGGACATGAATTGGTGAAAGGTTATGGTCGGAAAGGTATATCCCCAATGTATGATCAAGATAGATATGCAAAAGCATATGATTCATTGGAGTGGGTCTTCTTAGAACAAGTACTGGCAGCAATGAATATACCAGACCAATTTATAAAATGGATAATGGCTTGTTGTCTACAGTCTCCTATTCTAATTGTGAATAATGGTAAGCCAACTACTCCATTTGATGCCAAGCGTGGGTTGAGACAAGGGGATCCCATATCCCCCTACCTGTTTGTTTAGTAGCTATGGAGTATCTGACAAGACTATTGAAGAACTTGCAGCACACACCAAGACTTCAACTCCATCCAAAATGTGAGAAACTCAATATCTCTGCAGATCAGTTTTGCAGATAATCTTCTACTATTTTGTAGAGGAGATTCTCAAGTTAGCACAGATGTTAAATGAGTGTTTTCAACAGTTTTCCTCAGCATCAGGATTAGTTGCAAACCACGGGAAAAGTTGCATATCTATTGGAGGTGTGCCAGAACATGTGCACCAGCAAATATTGGCAAGCTTGGTGATTCTCCTGGGTGAATTACCCTTCAGGTACTTAGGAGTAACCACTGAGTGCTAAAGACTGTTAGTTAACCAATGTCAACTTTACTGGACAGAATTCTAGCTAAAAGTGCAAAGCTGGACAACAAGATTTCTATCCTATGCAGGTAGACTACAATGATTAAAAGTGTGTTACTTACTATAACAATCATTTTGGACGCAAGTGTTTCCTTTGCAAAGAAGATCCTAATGAAGATTGAAAGCATTTGCAAAAAGTTTCTTATGGACAGGGAGGTAGAGGGAGCAAGAAGGCTTTGGTTGCATGGCACAAACTTGTTTGCCAAAAACAGCAGGAGGCTTGAACATTACAGAGCACATAGTCACTTGGAACAAAGCAGCAATCCTGAAGAAGATGTGGAACCTATGCAATAAGAAGGACAAATTATGGATCAAGTTGGATGCATATTTCTATAATATAAAGAGAGAAACATGGAATGTGAGAGCCAATCAAGCAGGCATGACAACTCAAAAGATTCAAAAGCTGGGAAGTATCTGATAGAAGTAAGAATCATGTTGAAGAAGTAATGTCTGGGAAGGACTGCTCAATAGAGATGTATATACAAAGAGAGGTTGGAATCAAAAGGTTAATTGGAGGAGATTAATTTGTAACATTTGTGTAGTGCCAAGGGGCTAGCTTCAAGATGCGATAAAAGTTCATAGTTATGTAAATGCTGTCCAAACAGGTTATACACAAAGGACAGATTAATGAAATGGGGGATTATCACAAGTGCAAATGGTCTTAATGTGAAGCAGGTGATGAAAGCCACGACCACCTGTTCTTTACATGCAAGTATTCAAGCAGTGTTGGGAGAAGGTACTGAACTGGGCAGGAATAGGAAGAAGAGCCAGGATACGGTCGGAAGAAATAAAATGGGCCAGTACATATGTAACAGGGAGGAAAGCAGATGCAGCTATCTACAGAATGATCCTAGCTGGAGCTGTATTATCTAGCATAGAGAGGAACTGGAGAATTTTCAGAAAGAAGAAAAGGAAAGCTGAAGAATTAGTGAGAATTGATCGTTCAAGACATACATTGCAGAGGTTCAAAGTTTAAAATTGGAGAAGAAGCTAAACAACACTCAATTTCTATCCGTAATCTGAGCTTGATGTGTAGATAGTTGTTTAAGGAAGCAGTGCATATAGGATGGGGCTATATTGTCGTCCATTATAGAGAGGGTTTGTAAAGATAGTGCATGTATTGAGTTTTTTCCCCAGAAATAAAGAGTAAAATTTATTCAAAAAAAAAAAAATGAATATAATTTGAATGTATTTTTAAAATATAATAATAATTTTGTAACTGAAATTGATAATATTCTTGAATAGCCTTAATGGCTAATGTTTTCTTTCAAGCCTTAAATTGGCCTTTTAATTTCTAACTACACTTTTTTGCCTTTAATTAGGTAACAACATATCTGATGCCCATTTTTTGGACTACATATATATAATTCCTTGTGTCATTTTGAGTGTGAAAAAAAGGTGTGAAAGAGTGGAAAAGCAAATACTTTTCTCTCAATTCTTCTTTATTGTGCTGGGTTGTTTTTGATTAATCTTTGTTGTTTCTGCTCGACTAATTTATACTAGAAAAATTGTTGAATCTTGGGGGATACGCCTAATTTTATTTATCACGGCGTAGGCGAAATAATCCTTAAAGGACAGTGTCCTTAACAACACTTCAAAGCTAATTCTTATTCTCCATAACCAATATCTTTTCCAACATATTAAAAACCAAACAGTGTCTTCTTGTGCATATTAAAATAATCGATTAATATAGTTTGCTCTCCCCATTTTCATATAAAATTTTCATATAATAGAAAATTCTTTTTAGGAAAATATTAAATTATTTCCTGAAGTATTCAATTTTTCTTGCAGCTTATTCTCAAAGTTTATTTCTCGTTCACGAAGTCAAAGTGCAGGATCATGGTTCTCATATTGGTTCCCATCTAATAATGTTTGTTTTTTACTTCCTGATATTGCATGGTAATACAATCAGCAGGAACGTACAAAAGATTCAAATTTAACCTCTAGATTATTAAAATTCGTATATATATATGCCTCTTCTCTAAAATAATTGAAACAACCTTAGAACAATTGAAAGGCAAAAATAGACCCCGAAAATTAAAAGGCCTAAAATAAGCAATTATGCGTTTCCATCATATCACCAAATATTAAAAATCAAATTCAATTTTTCTCATGAATGCAAAACGTTAGTGGAAGGGACAAGTAAGACGAAAGATGATGGTGGATTTTAATGGTCTGAAAGATGACAGAAGATAGCAATTAGTAATAGACAATCGCAAAAAGTTAAATGCAATTTGTCACTACTACCCGGAATCCCAAAAATTCTCGGGTTCATGATGAATTGCTAAATATCTTCTGCCTGCTAGCAGCGAATGTGGAACAGAAATTTAAACTATTTTAAAACAATTTAAATTAACAAGATAATTTACATGAAACGATATCTAAGTTAATAGTAATAGTAAATAATCGACACAACCTCTAAACATAACCAGAAGAAGGTGTCACGAGTACATGAACATCTAGAGTGCTACAATTAATGGTCTAATAGAAATACAGAACTATTTTGAAACTACAAGTAAACAAGTAAAGATAGAGGGGAAGGGGACTTCCACAGTAGCGGACCGTTGCACTGTACCTCAAGTCTCCGTCAGCGACTGAACTCCGAGGAAAAACCAACTGAACACCACTAAGGACCAACTCAACTCCGGTATCCTGCCAAGAAGTGTAAGAGTGTAGTTATGAGTACAAAACACTCGCGCCAATGTAGTCTGTAAGTGCCATTCTACAGCCTAACCTCTCAAAGAAGAGCTTAAAGCGTGAGTGGGCCACTTTACAAAAACTAAGTATTTATTTCAGTAAATAATAATAATAATAATAATAATAATATAATAATAATAATAATAATAATATAATAATAATAATATAAAGAAATGGAAGTAAAGAGCAATTAATTTGTTGAAAAGAACTCGAAACCACCCTCACATCCAAAAGCACCCTAAGA
>NW_017671159.1:207043-256401 GCF_001879085.1 Nicotiana attenuata
GCTCATGCGCGCTTACGAACGGGTGGAAGGAATTTCAAGAGTTACTTTTCAAGCTGAATCAAGGACGCACGATAAGATTACAAGAAGGTGAAGTTTCCCTAAAGGTTCTGCAGCCTCTCGAAGATAAATACAGACGTCTCCGTACCGATCCATGAGACTCTACTAAACATGCTCATGACTCGTGAGACCTAGTAACCTAGGCTCTGATACTAACTTGTCACGGCCCAAATCCCAAACCCGGCCGTGATGGCGCCTCTCGTGAAGACAAGGCCAGCCAGTCCAATACAGAACACCTCTTTTAAGCAGTTATTTACCATTAAGTAATTATGAAGCGTGATTTAATAACAATAAATTCGCGGAAACATAGATAATAATAGAAGAACCATCCCGACACAGCCCAAACCGGGGTGTCACAAGTCATGAGCATCTATCAGAAAGTAATTCCACTACAAAGTCTAATATATACAAAACCGGAATAACGAACAAGGAAAAGGAAAATGGTGCCGCGAAAGCTGGCAGTCACCTCTTTGACTCATATAACCCTGCCTCTGATCAGCCAAAACCCGCTACCGGGTGAATAGATACCTGCATCTGCACGCGAGGTGCAGGGAGTAAAGTGAGTACTCCAACTCAGTGAGTAATAAGAGTAAATAACAGCTGAGCAGTAAGAAATCACGTAAAGCACACCATCACACTATACGGAAGCAGGGCAAAAATCCTTTGAGAAAACAGTGAATCGGTGAAATCTTTAGAAATATTTGGCTCAGTGTAAAACTCTTGAAAATGATCTTTTCAACGGTTATGAAATGATTTCAAACAGTTAGTGCCGATAAGCACAAAATTCCGCCCTCGGGCACAAATACCACGGTATGACAGGTAAAAACGACAAGTAAATATGCAAATGAGCACANAATCACAATGGAATTCATACACTTAATAGCTCATCTACCATCCAGCAGACCTTCCTCGTCACTTCCCAGTCACATAGATACATCTCGCAGTACTAATACACTCTTTACATAGCTACCCAGCTGTCACTTCCACTAATAAGGGCATACCGAACATATAAGTTCAAAACACTTATTCACACAACCAGCACGTCGGTGCTCAAGCCATAGGCAAAGATCCGGCCTCAAGTCCTCCAGACTGGCCCAATATCAAACTCACAGAGATCATATCTCGCCCCTTGATCGGGGAATCACAAACCATCAAGGCACATCTGATACTGAGCGCTCATATGCGCTTACGAACGCGTGGAAGGAATTTCAAGAGTTACTTTTCAAGCTGAATCAAGTACGCAGGATAAGATTACAAGAAGGTGAAGTTTTCCTAAAGGTTCTGCAGCCTCTCGAGGATAAATACAGACGTCTCCGTCCCGATCCGCGAGACTCTACTAAACCTGCTCATGACTCGTGAGACCTAGTAACCTAAGCTCTGATACCAACTTGTCACGGCCCAAATCCCAAACCCGGTCGTGATGGCACCTCTCGTGAAGACAAAGCCAGCCAAACCAATACAGAACACCTCTTTTAAGCAGTTATTTACCATTAAGCAATTATGAAGCGTGATTTAATAACAATAAATTCGCAGAAGCGAAGATAATAATAGAAGAACCATCCCGACACAGCCCAAACCGGGGTGTCTAAGTCATGAGCATCTATCAGAAAGTAATTCCACTACAAAGTCTAATATATACAAAACCGGAATAACGAACAAGGAAAAGAAAAATGGTGCCGCGAACGCTGGCAGTCACCTCTTTGACTCATATAACCCTGCCTCTGATCAGCCAAAACCCGCTACCGGGTGAATAGATACCTGCATCTGCACGCGAGGTGCAGGGAGTAAAGTGAGTACTCCAACTCAGTGAGTAATAAGAGTAAATAACAGCTGAGCAGTAAGAAATCACGTAAAGCACACCATCACACTATATGGAAGCAAGGCAAAAATCCTTTGAGAAAACAGTGAATCAGTGAAATCTTTAGAAATATTTGGTTGAGTGTAAAACTCTTTGAAAATGATCTTTTTAACGGTTATGAAATGATTTCAAACAGTTAGTGCCGATAAGCAAAACATTCCGCCCCTCGGGCACAAATACCACGATATGACAGGTAAAAAGACAAGTAAATATGCAAATGAGCACATAAAAGTTCGCCCCTCGGGCAATATCTCAAAACAGTACCAGCCCCTCGGGCTCACTCTCAGAAACACTCTCAGAACAGTATCATATAGTAACCGCTGCGGCGCGCAGCTCGATCCACATCTCGCTGCGGCGTGCAGCCCGATCCATATCTCACTGCGGCGTCCAGCCCGATCCGTATGGGTACCCGCGCTCACTGTGGGGGTGCAGACTCTGGAGGGGCCCCTTACGGCCCAAGCGCAATATCAAGTCATCTCGTGGCATCAAATCTAGGCCCTATATATATATATATATATATATATATATATACTGCTGCGGCGTGCAGCCCGATCCAAAAGTATACTCACAATATAGGCCCTCGGCCTAACTCAGTCAATAAAATCACATAAGCCACTAGTGCAACAGTAAAAACATGATGCTCAGCCCAAATATTGTTAGGAATATCATTTCAAGTGTTAAAGTAAAATAAACTTGGCTGAGTCTTAAAACAGTGGAAGATACGTGACTGAGTTCAAGAATATAATTAAAACAGTGAGGAATTATCAACAACAATCCCCGAAGGGTTCAAATAGCTGGCACAAAGCCCAAATTATGATGATACAAGTAAATTTCAGTCAAATACGCAGTAAATTCATCAATCGGGACGGACTAAGTCACAATCCCCAGTAGTAAACAACCTCGCGCTCGCCACTAAGCGCTTGTTTTACCTCAACATAGCACTACGTTGTGCAAATTTGGGGTTTCAAACCCTCAGGATATCATTTACAATCATTACTCACCTCGATCCAGTCCAAACTCTAGCCCGCGATGCCTCGCCCGCACGAATCGACCTTCGGATGCTCCAAATCTAGCCACAATCAGTACATAATCATTAAATATGCTAAGGGAGCGAAGCCCACTCGAAAATATCCAATTTAACATCAAAATCCCGAAATTGCTCAAACCCGGCCCCCGGGACCACGCTTCGGAATTCGACGAAACTCACAAAATCCGACAACCCATTCAACCCCGAGTCCAACCATACCAAAATTACTAAATTTCGATAACAATTCGGCCTCCAAATCTTTAAATCTTATTTTCAAATCCCTAGGTCCAAATCCCCAATTTACACCTCAAAAACATGTAATCTAGTCGGATTATTTGATGACAATTCAATATTATTGAGTAGAAATGATCACAAGTGACTTACCTCAAGATTTCCCATGATTTCTTGCTCAAAAATCGCCCCAAGCCGTGTTCTTTCACAAAGAAAAATGTCAAAATGAGCAAAAAAACAGAACAACACTAATACAACCGAATCTGGTCGCTAAAAGCCAAATCTGGTCGCTAAAAGCCAAATCTGGTCGCTAAAAGTGCCAAAGCTGGTCGCTAAAAGGTGCACACCAGATCTGATGCACCAGCAATCTTTAATTTCACTAAAAAGGCTCTAACTCCATCATACAAACTAGGAATTCGATGATTCTTATTCCTATGAGTCACAAATAATAATACGAACATAGCCCTTCAATCGAAACTCAATTCAGAGCTCATTAGCTCAGTGTGATACCTATTTCGCTCGTTAAACAATTAACTCATGTTTCGCGTCAAAAACCCAATCGCGACTTGATGAAATTAAACCAAACTTTCCAGATCACTCTTATAAATCATTCTCAAAATTCCGGAAGTCTCGAAATCAAATTTCGATCTCTAGAACTAAAAATGGACCTTTGGATCATTACATGCTTATGCTCAAAACGGCAAAATCTTCCAAAAACTCCTCCAAAACTTATCCGAGCCTCATGGGACCCCGACCAAACATGCCAACACACCCCATAACATCATTCAAACTTGTTCCAACCTTCGGAGCGCTCAAAACAACATCAAAACATCGAATCACCCTCGGATTCAAGCCTAGAATTCCAAAACTTCCGAATTACTCTTTCGATCAAAAACCCGACCAAACGACGTCTGAATGACCTGAAATTTTGCACACACATCACAAATGACATAACGAAGCTACAGCAACTCTCAAAATCCTATTCCGACCCTCGGATCAAAATCTCACCTATCAACAGGAATTCGCCAAAATACTAACTTCGCCAATTCAAGCCTAATTCTACACCGGACCTCCAAAATCACTTCCGATC
This sequence comes from Nicotiana attenuata, assembly GCF_001879085.1. Lineage (NCBI taxonomy): Eukaryota > Viridiplantae > Streptophyta > Magnoliopsida > Solanales > Solanaceae > Nicotiana > Nicotiana attenuata. The sequence goes on from NW_017671159.1 coordinate 211,307, forward strand.
ACACTCCTAAGTCACAAATCATCTAACGAAGCTAACCAAATCATAAAAACTCCGATCCGAGCTCATATACAAATAAGTCTACTCTTGGTCAAACCTTTCAAATTCAAAGCTTTCAACTGAGACTGTTATTTCAAATTCTTTCCGATTTTCCTGAAAAACCAAAACCAACGGTCTACATCAGTCATAATACATTACACGGGGCAAGTCATGCCCGAGAACTAGCGATCAAAGTGTAAAAGCTCAAAACGACCGGTCGGGTCGTTACATAATCTTATGGCTAATGCAGCAGATTGGATGTTAGACTCTTATGCTACTAAGCATATTTGTGCTAAATAATATTAATTTTGTGTCCTACACCCAAGTTAAAGAACAAGAAGAATGATTTATTTATTTTGGTGATTCAGGAACTGTTCAAGTTCTTAGAATGAAAATTTTCTTTTTAAACTCACTTCTGAAAAATATTGGCATTAGTTGGGTGATTCATAACTCTAATATTCGGGCAAATTTGGTTCGTGTAGAATTGTTAGAAAAAGTTAGAGTGAAAATTTTCTTTGAGAATGATGAGGTTGCATCAAATAAAAATAATTTTTTTATTGGCAGTGAGTACTGTAATCATGATTTGTTAATGTTTCTTACTAATTTTAAAATAAATATCGAAAATGCTAGTACTTGTACTTACTTAAAATAAGTGTTTATGACGACATAATGTCGGTAGCTATACATAATTGTTTGAGTGAAACTATATGATGTTATTTATAAGATGAAATGTCTTATATATGAGCAGTTGGTAATACTTCTTATAAGTTATGAAAAATATTACTCCCTACTTAAAAGTTTTAAAAATGTGGGGGGTCACGGTATTTTACTTTGGATTTCTTAAATATTTGGGTGAAGAAATTATTGAATTATGACCCATTTCTTATTTAAGATATTTCTATAGAAGTTAAAGTTGCTTCTATGTTTAAAAAAATTTCTTTGGTACTTGATTATGGAAGATACAAGAAGAAAATAAGTTCTTATGTGTTGAAAAATATTTCAAAAAGCACTTGTATAGAAGTCAAGTTTTATTTTATCTGAGATGATTTTGTACCTTATGTGAGAAATACAATGAGTTAGTATCTATATATGGATTGTCCACTGTATTAGAAGGATATATTGAAGATATTGAATCTCTGATTCAAATGAGAAAAAACTAGCTAGTTGTTGTGTGATCACCATTTGGTGAGTGTTATAATATTAAAATTGCCTGGCAGACTAATTAAGCAACCTCTTGGTGAGTTAAACCGACAATAGTTATGTCGATGAATTGTGATTGCCAAGGCGCAATAACCATTGTAAGAAAATAAATCTTTCAATGGGAAGAGTAGACACATTTTCTTAAGATATAATTATCATAAAGCAATTGCTATGAGATGAGAATTTTTTATACATATTATGTGTAGTCAAAAAAGAATTTGGCCGACCCTTTGACTTACAAGTGAAACATCAAGGGGTTGAGACTGTTGCCAATTTGAGATGTATCAACAATGATGGTAACCCAACCTATGTGATTGGAGATCCCATGAAGTAGGTTAATATGGGTAATAACGAGTCATTAGTTGATCAAATATGCACTATCAAATTATGTCTCTTCCTATGGTGTGTGTGTATATAGTGCAAGACTGCAAGGAATGTGAGGTTGAGTTATTAAACGCTTAATCCAATATCCATAGCCTTTTGTAGGTGGTGTATTGCGCTGCAGAATACACTTGATGGATGGACCTATATGAGTGTAGAGTGGGGCCGCTCCTATGAAATTTGTGGCGAAATTTCTAGAGCACTCATGAAAACTAGGCGCGCGCATGGCCTATTAGCGAAAAACCGCGTCAAACAACAAAGTTTGTGCGAGTATAATGTGATAGATAAGACACTAAACTTACAAAAGTTTTCTTGGTTCATAGAAGTTTTAAACTTCACCAATTGTTCTGTAAGTTTATTCTTATTTTATCTAGGTCTGGTTCATAGTCCAAGATACACCAGATTCGACGCATTATGCTTATTTGTAAAACCCAACGAATTTTTTTTATTTCATTATAATATTCTTTTTTAGTTATGTGGGGGATTGTTAAAAAATAATTATAATAACTCAAAAAGAAATATTGAAATTGATATTTAGATTCATTCTTTTAATATTATGTTAATGGTGGGTATATATTATACTAATAAATTGAATATAACCACGCTTTGGTTCCTCTTGGCGCATTTTAAGCGTGAATGCTAAAATACGCTGATCGGAAATGGGAAGAGGACGACCAAGGAAGAACACGACGAAGATGCAATTGACGGAATTTGTAGGTCAAGGAAGCAGTACAATGCCAAAGGGAGAAGTAATGAAGCAAAGGAAACCCTAAGTAAAGACAAAGGGAAAAGTTTGATTCAAGCAGATCTAGCAGGAAGTGAAGCAATCAAGGCGAGATCACCGGTGAATTCGAGCAGCAGCAACAGGAATTCCCCTAATTCGACGCCTACAGCAACAATTGGAATTTTCGGCTCTACGAGTACTGTTCCATTGAACACTGTTCCATTGAGTACTGTTGATGCAGCAGATAAGAAGGAAGTCGTAGAGCAAGTATCAGTAAAAGGACGAGCTAGTACAAGCAGACAAGGAGCTGAAGAGCAGAAAGAGCAAGGGAAAAGTGAGAAAACTGGAAGTAAACTAGAGAAGCCATAGGCGAAGCTTTTTGCAGGAAATAGACTAGCGGAAAGAGGAATGGACCTTATGTTTATCCCTCCAATGATCCAGGATGGGATAAAAAAGGCCCAATTGCAGCAGGAAGAGATGGAAGAGAGAATGAAAAGTGGAAAAAGGCAGTTGTGATGTATGTCATTGGAGCGGCACCATCAATTGGGACCATAGAGAGAATCATAGCCTCGAATAGGAATTTTGCTGCGAAACCTAGAATATTCTATCACAATGAGGGCTACTTTGTGGTGTTGTTCAATACAATTGAGGACAAGAATGAAGTGCTGTACATAGGACCACACACAATAGGTAACAAACCTATTATTCTTAAATCATGGACTGCAGAGTTTAATTTCTATGATGAAGTGTTGAAAGAAATTCCATTATGGGTGAGTTTTCCAAATTTGCCATTGAATTGCTGGGGGAAGATCACACTAAGTAGGATAGCAAGCACGTTAGGTTGTCCAATCTATGCTGATGAATGTACCTCGAGTGCAGCCAGAATTTCGTATGCTAGGGTGCTTATAGAGATGGACATATCTAAAGAGTTTCCTACGAGTGTTGTGGTTCAGGATCCAACGGGGAAGAGTTTTGAACAGAAAGTTGAGTATGACTGGGTACCAACCTACTGCCAAAAATGTTGTACGGTTGGACATGACTGTAGCAATATGAAGGGGTATGGGGAGCCACAAGATAGACCTCAGGGGTATGAACAACAAAAGTACCAAAGACCACCACAAAAGAAAGGTGGTCAGCTACAACATACTAAGATGCAGAAGCCTGTAGTTCAATGGGTAGCAAAGGAGCCAAGTAAACAAAATGAGGGGGAAAAAGGGAATCAAAGCCAACATGAACATAATGATAAAGGGGAAAAGGATAAAGAAGCATGGCAAAAAGCAAGTGGAAGAGGTTCTCATAGCAAGCAGAGCAATCAACAACAAGTGGTTCTAAAAATTACAAATGGATTCACTCCTTTGAAGGGGGACCCTATGCTGGAACAAAACAGTTGGGCAGATAAAGTAGAAGAGCAGGAGAGGATACAGGAGAATACAGGGCAGGAGCCTCAAAAAATCACATCAGTATGAAGATAGCCACATGGAACGTTAGGGGCTTCAACAAAGTGTATAAACAAAAAGAGATGAAGGAGTTTATAAAGGTGAATAAAGTGAATATGATTGCAGTAATAGAGCACAGAATAAAAGATGACTCGATTGAGAAAATCATTACAAAAGTAGCTGCTGGATGGAAATGGTATGCAAATAGCTCAGTGAATGGTAAAAGTAGACTGTGGTTGATGTGGGATCCTAACAAAATAATGTTCTCACAGCTGAAGGTGCACCAACAACTCATACATGGAATAGTGAAGAATAGAAGTTACTCTGTCCAGTTTGCTTTTATAGCTGTTTATGGACTACACACAATAACTAATAGAAGGGACCTGTGGAACATCTTGAGAGAGCTGGAAGAACAAATGACAATACCTTGGCTAATCATGGGTGACTTCAATGCAGTTAAGGATATGGAAGATAGAATGAATGGTACTGAAGTACAGGTGAATGAAATAAAGGACTTCCGAGAATTTATGCTGGAATGTCAAATGACAGAACTAGTGACAGTAGGAAGGGGGTTTACATGGACAAACAACCATGTATATAGTAGAATAGATAGGGGGATAGTGAATGCAAAATGGATGCTAGAAAAGGCACCAGTGCAAGTGCAAGTATTAGATCCACAATTTTCAGACCACTCACCTTTGAGTATTGACTTGGGACAGGAAATTGACTGCAGAAGAAGACCATTCAAATTCTACAACTGTCTAGCTGAGCATGCAGAGTTTGAATCAGTAGTGCAGAATGGATGGAGATATAAGGGCAATAAGATGGAAGGTATAATGCAGAATTTAAAGAAGATAAAACATGGCCTGAAGAACTTAAATAGGCAGGAATATACAGGGATAACAAAGAAGGTTCAACAGAAGAGAGAAGATCTGGCAAATGTGCAAGCTCAAATGAGGCAGAGTAATCAGAGCAGGGATATGTTTGAAGCAGAGAAGGAAGCTAGAGAAGAACTGGAAAAATGGAGTATGATAGAGGAAGGGATTTATAAGCAAAAATCAAGGGTACAATGGCTCCAATTAGGGGATTCAAATACAGCATTCTTCTTTGCAAATATGAAGGGAAGAGCAGCTCAAAATCACATCAAAATGATAAAAGATGAGGGAGGAAACTGGATAACTAATGAAGATGGAGTGGAACAGGAAGTCATTGGGTTTTATAAGAGGCTTTTGGGGGAATCAACTAGAAGTCTACCTGCCATTAACATCACTACTATGAAGGGAGGACCTGTACTTACAAGGAAACACCAGCTTGAACTAATAAAGCAATTTACAAGGGAGGATGTCTATGAAGCTCTGAAGGGGATTGATAACTCAAAAGCACCAGGGGATGATGGGCTCAATGCCTATTTTTTCAAGAAGGCTTGGAAGGTAATTGGGCATGAGATCACAGAAGCTGTATTGGAATTCTTCAAAACCAGTAAAATGCATAAACCACTCAATACCACCCTTGTCACTCTTATCCCAAAAGTTAAAAACCCAGAATAAATCAAACAGTATAGACTCATATCTTGCTGTAATGTTCTGTATAAGATTATATCTAAGATGATTACTAGTAGACTGCAGAAGGTGATGGATTTCCTGGTGGATGAAAGTCAAGCAGCCTTTGTACCAGGGAGAATCTTAAATGACAACATCTTCCTAGGACATGAATTGGTGAAAGGTTATGGTCAGAAAGGTATATCCCCAAGGTGTATGATCAAGATAGTATGCAAAAGGCATATGATTCATTGGAGTGGGTCTTCTTAGAACAAGTACTGGCAGCAATGAATATACCAGACCAATTTATAAAATGGATAATGGCTTGTGTGTCTACAGTCTCCTATTCAATTGTGATAAATGGTAAGCCAACTACTCCATTTGATGCCAATCGTGGGGTGAGACAAGGGGATCCCATATCCCCCTACCTGTTTGTTTTAGCTATGGAGTATCTGACAAGACTATTGAAGAACTTGCAGCACACACCAGACTTCAACTTCCATCCAAAATGTGAGAAACTCAATATCCTGCAGATCAGTTTTGCAGATAATCTTCTACTATTTTGTAGAGGAGATCTCAAGTTAGCACAGATGTTAAATGAGTGTTTTCAACAGTTTTCCTCAGCATCAGGATTAGTTGCAAACCAAGGGAAAAGTTGCATCTATTTTGGAGGTGTGCCAGAACATGTGCACCAGCAAATATTGGCAAGCTTGGGATTCTCCCTGGGTGAATTACCCTTCAGGTACTTAGGAGTACCACTGAGTGCTAAAAGACTGTCAGTTAACCAATGTCAACCTTTACTGGACAGAATTCTAGCTAAAGTGCAAAGCTGGACAACAAGATTTCTATCCTATGCAGGTAGACTACAAATGATTAAAAGTGTGTTACTATCTATACAATCATTTTGGACGCAAGTGTTTCCTTTGCCAAAGAAGATCCTAATGAAGATTGAAAGCATTTGCAAAAAGTTCTTATGGACAGGGGAGGTAGAGGGGAGCAAGAAGGCTTTGGTTGCATGGACACAACTTTGTTTGCCAAAAACAGCAGGAGGCTTGAACATTACAGACATAGTCACTTGGAACAAAGCAGCAATCCTGAAGCAGATGTGGAACCTATGCAATAAGAAGGACAAATTATGGATCAAGTGGATGCATATCTATTATATAAAGAAGGAGAAAACATGGAATGTGAAGGCCAATCAAGCAGCATGGACAACTCAAAAGATTCTAAAAGCTGGGAAGTATCTGATAGAAGTAAGAATCAATGTTGAAGAAGTAATGTCTGGGAAGGACTGCTCAATAAGAGATGTATATAACAAGATGAGGGGTGAATTCACAAAGGTTAATTGGAGGAGATTAATTTGTAACAATTGTAGTAGTCCAAGATGGATGTTCATTATGTAAATAGCTGTCCAAAACAGGTTATACACAAAGGACAGATTAATGAAATGGGGGAGTATCACAAGTGCAGAATGTGTCTTATGTGAAGCAGGTGATGAAAGCCACGACCACCTGTTCTTTACATGCAAGTATTCAAGCAGTGTGTGGGAGAAGGTACTGAACTGGGCAGGAATAGGAAGAAGAGCCAGGATACGGTCGGAAGAAATAAAATGGGCCAGTACATATGTAACAGGGAGGAAAGCAGATGCAGCTATCTACAGAATGATCCTAGCTGGAGCTGTATATTATCTATGGCAAGAGAGGAACTGGAGAATTTTCAGAAAGAAGAAAAGGAAAGCTGAAGAATTAGTGAGAATGATCGTTCAAGACATACATTGCAGAGGTTCAAAGTGGTTAAAATTGGAGAAGAAGCTACAAGCACTCAATTTCTATCCGTAATCTGAGCTTGATGTGTAGATAGTTGTTTAAGGAAGCAGTGATATAGGATGGGGCTATATGTCCGTCCATATAGAGAGGGTTTTTGTAAAGATTAGTGCATGTATTGAGTTTTTTCCCCAGAAATAAAGAGTAAATTTTATCAAAAAAAAAAAAATAGAATATAATTTGAATGTATTTTTAAATATAATAATAATTTTGTAACTGAAATTTGATAATATTCTTGAATAGCCTTAATGGCTAATGTTTTCTTTCAAAGCCTTAAATGGCCTTTAATTTTCTAACGTTTTTTGCCTTTAATATGGTAACAATCTGATGCCCATTTTTTGGACTACATATATATAATTCCTTGTGTCCATTTTGAGTGTGAAAAAAAGGTGTGAAAGAGTGGAAAAGCAAATACTTTTCTTCTCAATTTCTTTTTATTGTGCTGGGTTGTTTTTGATTAATCTTTGTTGTTTCTGCTCCTAATTTATACTAGAAAAACTTGTTGAATCTTGGGGGATACGCCTAATTTTATTTATCACGGCGTAGGCGAAATATCCTTAAGGACAGTGTCCTTAACACGCCTCAAGCTAATTCTTATTCTCCATAACCAATATCTTTCCAACATATTAAAAACCAAACAGTGTCATTCTTGTGCATATTAAAATAATCGATTATATAGTTTGCTCTTTCCCCATTTTCATATAAATTTTCATATATATGAAAATTCTTTTTAGGAAAAATATTAAAATTTATCCTGAAGTATTCAATTTTTCTTGCACTTATTCTCAAGTTATTTCTCGGTTCACGAAAGTCAAGTGACGATCAGTGGTTCTCATATTTGGTTCTCCATCTAATTAATGTTTAGTTTGACTCTGATATTTGTCATGGTACAATCACGTACAAAAGATTCAAATTTACCCCTAGATTATTAAATTGGTATATATATATGCCTCTTCTCTAATAATTGAAACAACCTTAGAACAATTGAAAGGTCAAAATAGACCCCTGGAAATTTAAAAGGCCTAAATATAAGCCTATATGGTTTCCATCATATCACCAAATTAAATCAAATCAATTTTCTCATGATGCAAAACCGTTAGTGGAAGGGGCACAAGTAAGACGAAAGATGATGGTGGGATTTTTAATGGTCTGAAAGATAGACAGATAGCAATTAGTATAAGACAAATCGCAAAAGTTAAATGCATTTGTCACTACCCGGAATCCCAATCTCGGGGTCATGATGATGCCTAATATCTGCCTGCTAGGCAGGCCGATGTGGAACAGAAAATTAACTATTTTTAACAATTTATAACAAGATATTAACAATGAAAACGATATAAGTTTAAAGTATAGTAAATAATACCGAACAACAACGTCTAAAACATAACCCAGAAGAAGGTGTCACGAGTACATGAACATCTAGAGTGCTACAATTATGGTCTGAATAAAATACACTATTTTGAAACTCAGTAAAACAGTAAAGATAGGAGGGAAGGGGACTTCACAGTTGCGGACGTGTGCAGCTGTACCTCAAGTCTCCGTCAGCGACTGAATCCGAGGAAAAACCACTGAACACCACTAGGACCAACTCCGGTATCTGCACAAGAAGTGTAGAGTGTAGTATGAGTACAACCGACGCCATGTAGTCTGTAAGTGCCGAGCCTAACCTCAACGAAGAGCTAAAGCGGGCCACTTACAATAACAAGTACTCAGTAATAATAATAATAATAATAATAATAATAATAATAATAATAATAATAATAATAATAATAATAATAATAATAACAGAAAATGGAAGTAAAGCAATTAATTTGTGAAAATGAACTCGAACCTCACTATCAGAAAGCCTAGAATAACAAGTCTCAAAATCTCATATGAAAATGCTGAAACCAACACAAGAACAACAACAAGTACAACACACACAATCCGTTGCAGTGCACAATCCGTTCCCACCACATCTTCCTTTATCAATATTAAGTATCCGTATACAACCCGTTGCGGTGTACAACCCGATCCCACCATATCATCATTCATCAACATCAAGTATCCGTACACAATCCATCGCAATCGGATCCCACCATATCATCATTTATCAACATCAGGTATCCACCCTTATTCCACCGTTTCAATTCATTATCTTTCAATTTCCCTTGCGGCGTGCAACCCAATCCCCAAACAAATTCAGTTCACATAAATAATTCAACAACTCAATTTACAAGAATTTCTACATCAAAGAGTAAACGTGCAAGGCAATAAAGGACCACGTAATAATCAAGAATCCTTAAAATTCAAAGTTTATACTTTGCAAGTTTATCGGTGTCTAACGCACTCAACGACTCAGCAAATGAAACTACATCTTAGAATGCAACAAATATTTAAAAAAAATAATAGGACAAGTAAAGCATGTGACAATTAAGGTGTGCAAGTAAAATAATTAAGGCAAGTAGCAAATAAGCACGGAGTCATGGAAGGGACAAATAATTTAATACATGAATAATTAAATGACATATAACAATTACGGCATAGAAGTCAAATAAAGCATGTAACAATTAAGGCATGGAATAAGATAATTCATTTAATAACGAGAAAACATGGAAACAAATATCTTTACGGCATATATACACTCGTCACCTCGCATATACGTTATTTTCCCACATAATTCACACAAGACATAGTTCAAATTTTTTTAATTCCCTCAAGTCAAGGTTAGATCCAACACTTACATCACTGCGCAATCAAATCAAAGCTCAACCGGGGTCTTTCCTTTAAAATTCGCCTCCAAACTAATCAAATCTAACCAACTATAGTTCAAACAATTCAAAATAAGCTTTAGAAATAACCCACGTGCGAAAAAGATTCAATCTTTAATAATTTTAGAAAAAGTCAATAAAAGCAACCTCGGGCCCGCTTGGTTAAAACCCGAGATTCGGACCAAACCCAATTATCCATTCACCCCGAGCTCGATTATGTGATTATTTTCGAAATCCGACCTCGATTTGAGGTCTAAATCTCAATTTTTCAAAATCCCTAATTTTTACCTAAATCTCTAATTTCTACCATGAAAAAAGCATAGATTAAAGGTTGGAAATCAATGGGTGTTTATGAAAATGAAAGAAAACAAGTTAAAATCTACTAACCTATGAAGTTGAGATGAAATTTCTCTTCAAAATTGCCTCAAGGCCGAGCTCAAACTTGGAAATGGTGAAAAATAGGTTAAATCACGACTTTGGGATATTTAAGTCACTGGGCGTCTGACCATCTTCGCGTTCGCGAAGGGCCTGACGCGATCACAAAGATGTGACGATCCGACCCGTCGTCACGTGAGTTACCGCCCCGTTTTCCCCATTTCCTGCTTCTTTATGCTTCATTATAAGAGTCTTGTGTGAACGAGTTGATTTGGATTGGTTTTAGAAGGAAATGAGACACTTAGTCTCTTTAAGGAAGGTGTGGTTTGGAAAAAAGTCAACTGGATGTTGACTTATGAGTTAGAGGGCTCGGATGTGATTTCTGGTAATTTGGTTAGCTTCGGGGGATGGTTTATGACTTAGGGGCGTGATCGAAAGTAATTTTGGAGGTCCGGTGTAGAATTAGGCTTGAATTGGCGAAGTTAGTATTTTGGCGAATTCCGGTTGATAGGTGAGATTTTGATCCGAGGGTCAGAATGGAATTCCGAGAGTTGCTGTAGCTTCGTTAGGTGATTTGGGATGTGTGTGCAAAATTTCAGGTCATTCGGAGGTGTTTTGGTCGGGTTTTTGATCAAATGCGTGTTTCGAAAGTTTTAGAAGTAGGCTTGAATCCGATGTAATTTGATGGTTTTGGTGTTGGTGGAGGTGTTTTGATGATTGGATCAAGTTTAAATGATGTTTTAGGATGGATTGACACTTTTGGTTGAGGTCCCGGGGGCCTCGGGGTGATTTCGGATGGCCATCGGGATGAATTTTGGACTCGTGTCATTGCTGATATTTGCTGGTTCTGGTATTTCGGCATCTGCGGAAAAGGGACCGCAGATGCGGAAAGGGTGTCGCAGATGCGGCAATGAAACCGCAGAAGCGGACATGGGCCATTGGGATTTTCCGCAGAAGCGGGCAGGTGTCCGCAGAAGTGGATTTAGACCGCAGAAGCGGTCCTGAGCAAATAGTAAAGCTCCGCAGAAGCGGAGGAATTTCCGCAGAAGCGGAAACCGCAGAAGCGGTTAGAGGATCGCAGAAGCGAAAATGTCTGGACAGAAAGGGTTTTAAAAGTTTCATTTTGTTCCGCGAGCTAAGGCATTTTTCCACCATTTTTAAAATTCCTTGAGAGCTTTCGGACGAGAATTGAAGGGGATTTCGACTGGGATTGATTGGAGGTGAGTTCTATGACCTGAATACATGATTTAATGGTAGAATCAACCTAGAAATTCATGAAAATTTATCAAAAAGGGTGAAGAACTAGGACTTGAGTTTTGGTATTTCAAATTGGGTTTTGATGGGTCATTTGAGCTCGGATTTGGGAGTTCTTGATATGTATAGACTCGTGGAGAGATAAGGATTCCGTTGATGCTAAATTTTCTGGAATTCGAGAAGTGGGCCTGGGGCTCGGGTTTTGCAAAATTCGTGATTTTCGATGTTTTTCGATTCTTTTCGATTGGGTTATGTTCCCTTAGCCTATTGTGATGTATTCGTTGTGGTTTTGATCAGATTCGACGCGCGAGGAGGCCGATTTGAGAGGCAAGGGCATAGCGAGCTAGGATTTAGGCCGGCTTGAGGTGAGTAATGATAGTAAATAATATCCTGAGGGTTTGAAACACCGGATTTGCACAACGTAGTGCTATATTGAGGTGAAACACGCGCTTCATGACGAGCGCGAGGTTGTTTACTACTAGGGATTGTGACTTGGTCCGTCCCGATTGATATGTTTACCACGTATTTGACTGACATGTATTTGTTATCAACATGATTTGGGCCTATTGCCATATTTTGGGCTTCATGCCTACTACTTGAATCCTTCGTGGATTTTTATCACTGTTTTCCTCACTATTTTGATATCCTACTTGAACTCAGTCCTGTTGATTATACTGTTTTACAAACTCAGCTGCTTTAATTGAACTTTGAGACTTAAACGATATTTCCACTGTTGTTTGGGCTAATTACTACTATTTTATTGATGCCCGAGGGGCTTATGATATTTTCTGGACTGAGTGAGGCTTTCAGGCCTTGTGAGTGATGTGAGGAGGCTTTCAAGCCTTGTGAGTGATGTGAGGAGGCTTTCAGGCCTTATGAGTGATGTGAGAAGGCTTTCAGGCCTTTTGTTGATATAGCGCTTGGGCCGTAAGGAGCCCCTCCGGAGTCTGCACACCCACAGTGAGCGCGGGTACCCATATGATCTGAGAGTGAGCCCGATGGGCTGATGTTATGCTGAGTGACTGATACTGAGCCCGAGGGGCTGATACTGTTCTGAGCGATTGATACTGGGCTCGAGGGGCAGATTTCTACTCACTATTTATTGTTGTTTTATCTGCTTTACCTATTTTTAAAAAGGAGATTTCATTTGACTTTTACTGTTTTTACTGCTTTAAGTGATTTACTGCATGATATAGAATTGCCTTGTGCACTTATTGTTTTCATGCCTTCGGTTATTATTTATTATTATTACTCACTGGGTCGGAATACTCACATTACTCCCTGCACCATGTGTGCAGATTCAGGCATAGCAGAGTCCGCTCCTGAGCACTGATTCCTTCCAGATCAGGCAGCGAGTTGGAGTTACGAGGTAGCTGTTGTCGTCCGCAGCCCCTTGTCTCCCCTATCTTACATCATTTATGTTTTCTTCAGACTATTATATCGGATATTACTCTTTGTATACTTATAGCAAACTCTGTAGTAGCTCATGACTTGTGACACCCCGATTTGGGCTGTGTCGGGATGGTTTCCCTTGTTATTATCGCTGATTCCGCATTATTGACTATATTAAGCATGTGTTAGAATTGTTAATATTAATTAATTTATTTAAAAGAGGTGTTTGCGTTGTTCTGGCTGGCCTTGTCTTCACGAGAGGCGCCATCACGACCGGGTTGGGAATTGGGTCGTGACAAAAGAGCAGCGTTCCAAATGGCCTTCGTGTTCGTGAGTGGTTGTACGCGTTCGCGATGGTCTGTCCCCCCGGCCATCACGTTCATGAGCTTGGGCTCGCGTTTGCGTAGAGCAAACCCCAGCCTCCCTCCCATAATCCATTACCCAGCACGTTCGCGAGTGAAGGGTCGTGTTTCGCGAAGGTTAATCCCTCTGATGCTTCATGTTCGCGACCGCTTCTCCGCGTTCGCATAGAAGAAAACCTCCCCAATCCCAAGTTACCCTTCGCGATCGCGAGAGTAGTTTTACGACCGCGAAGAACAACACACTAGACATCAGCAACATTGAAAACCAGCAACCTTCTAAGTCCAAAATCGATCCGTAGCCTATCCAAAACTCACCGAGCCCCTCGGGCTCCACCCCAAACTTGCACACAAGTGTAATAACATCATACAAACTTGCTCGCGCGATCAAAACACCAGAATAACAACTAGAACTACAAATAGGACATCAAAACGCATGAAATTTTCAAAAAATCTTAAGAACTTTCAAATTTACAACCGAGCGTCCGAATCATGTCAAATCAACTGCATTTTGAACCAAATTTTGCAGACAAGTCAATAATAGTAATAAACCTATACCAAGTCCCGAAACCGAAATATGAACCCGGTAGCTATTAAGTCAACCTACGGTCAAACTTCAGAATTCTTTAAACCTTAAAAATACTAGTTTTCAACAAATAACGTTAAATCAAGTTAGGGACTTCCGAATTCAATTACGGGCATACGCCCAAGTCACAAATCATGATACAGACCCACAGGATCGTTAAAATACTAATCCGGCTCCGTTTACGCAAAATGTTGACCGTAGTCAATCCGATCATTTTTAGGCAATAATTCACACTTTCTTCAATTTTTCACATAAAGACTTTCCGGAATAAGACACGGATGGCACACACAAATCGAAGAATTCTAAACGGAGATAATCGAGGTCTCGCAACACGGATATATTGGCTGAAACTCAAAATGGCCTATCAGGTCATCATATTTTCCACATCTAAAATAAACGTTCGTCCTCGAACGGACATATAAAGGTACCTAGAATGGTGAAAAGGTGTGGATATCTACTCTGCGTGTCGAACTCGGACTCCCACGTGGCTGCCTCAATCGGCTGACCTCTACACTGCACTCTAGCAAAAGGATAACTCTTGGACCTCAACTTTCAGACTAGCCGTGCTAGAATGGCCACCGGCTCCTCCTCGTAAGTTAAATCCTTGTCCAATTGGACTAAACTAAAATCTAATACATGGGATAGATCGCCGTGATACTTTTGGAGTAACTTGGAACACCAGGTGAACTGCTGATTAGCTAGGTGGCAATGCAAACTTATATGCCACTTCACCAACTCTCTCAAGAATCTCAAAGGGCCCGATATACCTAGGGCTCAACTTGCCCTTCTTTCCTAACCTCATCACACCTTTCATGGGTGACACCCGAAGCAAAACCCTCTCTCCAACCATGAATGCAACATCACGAACTCTACGATTGGCATAACTCTTCTGCCTAGACTGAGTTGTGCGAAGCTGATCCTGAATCATCTTGACCTTTTCCAAGGCATCCTAAACCAAATCGGTACCCAACAATCGAGCCTCTCCCGGCTCAAACCAACCAACTGGCGAATCGCCTCCCATATAATGCCTCATAGGGAGCCATCTGAATACTTGATTAGTAGTTGTTGTTGTAGGCAAACTCCACAAGCGGCAAGAACTGGTCCCAAGAACCCCCAAAATCCATAACATAGGCGCGAAGCATATCCTCCAATATCTGAATGGTGCGCTCGGACTGTCCGTCTGTCTGTGGGAGAAATGTTTTACTCAACTCAACCCGAGTGCCTAACTCACGCGGTACGACCCTCCAGAAGTGCGATGTGAACTGCGTACCCCAATCAGAAATGATGGACACCAGCACACCGTGAAGACGAACGATCACACGAATATAGATCTCAGCCAACCATTCTGAAGAATAGGTAACTGCCACTGGAATGAAATGTGCCGACTTGGTCAACCTGTCCAGAATAACCCATACCGCATCAAATTTTTTCGAAGTCCATGGGAGCCTAACAATAAAATCCATGTTAATACACTCTCACTTCTACTCGGTAATCTCAAGCCTCTGAAGCAAACCACCAGGCCTCCGATGCTCATAATTTACATGCTGACAATTCAAACACCGAGCCACATATTCCACTATATCCTTCTTCATTCTTCTCCACCAATAATTCTGCCTCAAATCCTGATACATCTTGGTGGCAACCGGATGAATGGAATACCGCAAACTGTGGGCCTCCTCAAGAATTAACTCACGAAGACCATCCATATTGGGCACACAATCCGACCCTGCTTGGCACACCGTGCCACACCGTTTCCTTAAGGACAAGCAAATAGGGGTCGTCATACTGACGCTCTCAGATGCGCTCATACAAAGAAGACCAAGAGACCGTGCAAGCTAGAACACGAATGGCCTCCGAAACATCTAACCTTATAAACTGATTGGCCAAGGCCTAAACATCTGATGCTAGCGGTCTCTCACTAACAAGAATATATGCATGGCTGCCCATATTCACAGCCTTTGTACTAAACACATCGGCCACCACATTGGCTTTCCCAGGATGATACAAAATGGTGATATCATAGTCTTTCAACAGCTCCAACCACCTCCGCTGCCTCAAGTTGAGATTGTCACACCTCCTTTTTACCCAAAAAGGATATAAGGGAGTTTTCCCAATTAAAGTGACGATAATCAAAATGGGATTATTTATTTAAATTCAGAGTCGAAACTTGGGTTAATTTATGGTGTCCCAAGTCACCAGTTTATTTTTAATCCCAAGTCAAGGAAATTTGACTCTTATTTATGGTCTGCGAACACAGAAGACCGGATAAGGAATTCTGTTAACCCGGGAAAAGGTGTTAGGCATTCCCGGGTTCTGTGGTTTTAGCACGGTCGCTTTAATCATATACCCGGCTTATTAAATTGTTTAATTACTCATTTTAGAACCTATGTACATTTTTACCTTTTACCGCTTTTTAATTTGAAACGAGTCACGCGTACATGTACTCATTTTGTTTGGTGCGTCAAAAATCATGTCACGCGTACGTGTACATAATTAATGACACTTTATTATTATTAAGATTATTTAGCCAAAGTCACGTGAACATGTACCTTGATTTTAAGTTTAGAAAATTATAATTATGTTACACGAACGTATACATAATCATGATAATAGATTAAGTCGTGCCTAAAGCATTGTCTACGAATATTTATTTTAAAATCGTACTCGTGTCACGAGAACGTGTACACAGTTAATAACATTTATTATTATTAAGATCGTTTCGTCCAAAGTTGAGCGGACTTCGGTCTTAATTTGGAACCTGTAATTATTCTAAAATGTCATTGTGATACTTTTTAGGTGCTATTACTGCATGAAACTTGCAATATAGACTAATCTGAGATCATGTCGATTGTTTGCTATCTTTTCTTTTTCCAATATAGACTAATAGATCTAAACATTAATTAATTAATTTTTTATACAAATATGATGATTCCATACTACTCTAATCTAGTGAAACATTGAAACTAAAACTAAAAGGAAAAGGTTAAACCAGCATGCATTCATTTCCTTAGCGAATTAACATCGTGCATTCAACACAATTCAAGCACAACTATACCAAAATGGGAACAGAGGCATGTTCTAAGCTCGTCATGACTAAAATAGCAGAAAAGATTTATGAAGAACAAAACAATCTAATTGATATGATCCAAACCTAAGCTAAATTAATCCCAGCTTTTATTATATTTCAATCAACACAACAAATGGAGTAAGAGAGAATTAGAAATGGACCTGAAAACTGAGTTATTCAATTAATTAAAACGTCCAGGAAACAAACCACAACTGCGATCGAAACTCAAATCAGACAGGATTCTCGAACACGGACCCTGACAGAACCTCGAATCGGTATACAATTTTGAATCCATACACAAACTCAAATGGCCTCCATTTTGGAACGAAATGGCCTCTATTTTGGAACGAAAATCAAAGGACACCATCTCTAATTTTTGAGACGAAAGTCGGAAAAAGGAAAGAAGAAGACAGAATATTTTTTCGTTTTTTGGATAAGGGATGGATTCGCGGCTGTGGTTTGGGGTTTCTGGCCAGATCCATCGCTGGTGGCATCGCCACTCGCCGGTGATCAATTCCGGCGAGGCTACAGCTCGTGTGAGGAAGCTGAAGCGATGAAAAGAGTAAAAAATAGATCTGTGGACAGAGAGCGGGACGCTGACAATGTTTCGCCATTCGATCTGATTTCTGTTGGTTGAATTCTTTCTTGGCAGCTAGATTAGGCGAGGGTTTCGGCAAGTTTGGATTGGGAGATGGTAGAGGGGTGTAAGAAAGGGGGGTCGTCCGGTCCTTTTAGACCTAATGCTGGTGGGTTTAGGCGGAGATGAAGAAAGGGGGTGAGAGGCGACTGGTTTTTGTGAGGTGGTGGAGTTTTGGTGGTGAGGGAGCTCGGCGGCTATCTGGTTGTTGTGGGTGAAGAGGTCTGGTCTCTGCTGGTGTGAAGATGATGAAGGAGAACGGCTCCCGTACGTGTGTATTAGGTTGCTAATAGTTGTCTCTAGGGTTCAGGTTAAGAAGAAGAAGAGGAAACGACTGGGAGGGTCCTTAGAGATTAGGGTTCCTAGGGTTTGGGCTTTAAAATTGGGCCATCTCTTTGGACCTCTTCAATTAAGACCAAACAAAACTAGCCTCAAATTTCATACTCTTTCTTCTAAAAATGATATAAAATTTATAATATAAAATATAAAACTAATTCTAATTAATTAAAATAAATGATATTATATTGTAAAAGTATTTTGGTATTTTTTCAAGATTATATAAAAATTAAAATCCTAGTAAAATAATATGACTACAAAACATTAATGAAACTATTTTTGTAATTTTCGTTTTCTGTGATAAAATAAAGTAAAAGACTTGAAATTAGTTAAACTATTAGACCTAAACTAAATATTTAAATGCTAAAATGTGTAAAATCTTGGGGAGGGTCAGAAATTACATGTCTACAGCTGCCCCTCTTTGACTGGAAACACGAAGAGTTTTCGGACAAAAAATAACGAGACAGGTTTTTTGACCCGACCCTTATTTAGAGAGACCAAAAACTAAAAGAAAGGAGAATGTGACCGGTATCTGAGCTGCCTACATATCCTGGGCTATAAAGGAATCAGGCCACGTGTAGTTCAGAAGTAGGAACAGTGATAGGGTATACCGAGGTGGAGAGTCGAGTGAAGTGCCGTCGAGGTTCCGATCTGCGGTTCCTGCCATTACATCAAAATAAAAGAAAAAATTACAGCAAAAATAAAAGAAAAATACAAGATCCTATCTACTTCTTGCCTTGAATCTTCTTTGAATCTTCACTTGTTCCTTCAACATGAAACTGAAAATTCACCCCATTCTTCAGGTGGGCATCCTGCTGACTTGAATTTGAAGAAAACTGGAAGTTGACCCTGTTCTTCAGCCGGGCATCCTGCTGCTTGCACTTGAAATAAACTTGAACTTGGAGTAGACTTGAGCTTGAAAAACTTGTTCCTCAGGCGGCTCGTGCTACTTCTGATTTGAATTAAAAATTACCCCTATTCTCCAGGCGGGATCCTGCTGTCTTTGACTTGAATCTTGAAAACTGAAAGTTGACCTTGTTCTTCAGGCGGACTCTTGCTGTCTTTGACTTGAATCTTCAAAACTGGAAGTTGACCCTGTTCTTCAGGCGAGCTCCTGATGCCTCTGACTCGAACTTGAAAACTGAAAGTTAACCCCGCTCTTCAGGCGGGATCCTCCTGCTTGATTTTGACTTGAATCTTGAAAACTGAAAGTTGACCCTGTTCTTCAGGCGGGCTCCTGATGCCTCTGACTTGAACTTGAAAACCGAAAGTTGACCTTGTTCTTTAGGCGGGATTCTCCTGATGCTTCTCTAACTTGAAATTGAAAGTTGACCCCGTTCTTCAGGCGGGTTCCTGGTGCTTCTTTGACTTGGACCTAGAACCGATTTCTGAAATGTTGCCCCTTGTTCTCCAGGTGGGTGCCTGCAATCAAAACAAATAAAACGAACAAAAATTTTCTGCCCCAGTTTGCACTGGGAAGATTTGTGAATTGTTAGCAAAACTGTGAATCACCTATGCTATTGATGAAAGATGCAATGGTGAAAGTAAAACTAAAACTCGACTAGGATGTGCGTATCCTGTGAGATTGAGCTTATTAAAACTATAAACTGAGCTTGATTAAACTAAAACTTGACCCTATTTTCCAGGCTAGACCCTGAACTAAAGGAAAACTAAAGATTAACACCTTAAGAAAACTAAATTGACCCTATTCTACTGGCGGGACCCCTGGACTCAAGTAACACTAAAGACTAACAACTTAAGAAAACTAAAATCTGACCTTATTCTCTAGGCGGGACCCCTGAACTAAAGGAATGCTAAAGATTAACGACTTAAGAAAACTAAAAACTGACCCTATTCTCTAGGAGGGATCCCTGAACTCAAGGAAAACTAAAGACTAACCACTTAAGAAAATTAAAAATGACCCTATTCTCGAGGTGGGGCTCCTGAACTTAAGGAAAGCTAAAGATTAACAACTTAAGAAAACTAAAATTGACCTTATTCTCCAGGCGGGACCCCTGAACTTAAGGAATGCTAAAGATTAATAATTTAAGGAAACTAAAACTGACCCTATTCTCCAGATGGGACCCCTGAACTCAAGAAAAACTAGAGATTAACGATTTAAGGAAACTAAAGCTGACCCTATTTTCCAGGCGGGACCCCTGAACTTAAGGAAAACTAAAACTAACAACTTAAGGGAACTAAAAACTGACCCTATTCTCCAGGCGGGACTCCTGAACTAAAGGAAAACTGAAGATTAACAATTTAAGAAAACTAAAATTGACCCTATTTTCCAGGAGGGACCCCTGAACTTAAGGAAAGCTAAAAACTCTTCTGACTACGGAGAATGCCTAGGCGGTACGGTTCTTCTCAACTAGGGAAAATGCCTAGGAGGTAATGGTCATCTCAACTAGGGGAATATGTAGGAGGTGAAAACCTTCTCAACTAGGGGAATTCCTAGCAAGTAAAAACCTTCTCAAACAGCCTTTGTGCTGACAAAATTTGGGCACGACACTTCAAAAATTCAAGCTTCCAAGCTTTGATTTGGACATAGTCTTCGTCCCTGTTTCAAACAAAGGAAACTTGTGAGTTTAAACATGGTGGTTGGTTTGTGGCCTTGACTTTGATGGACTTTGAGGGCGATCGCTCCTTCACTTGCCATGATAACATTGATTTCAAATTGAAAGACCTTGCTTGTTTATTGACTAACCACTTTCTCTGTCACCCTTATCACAAAAAATACCTCTGATCCGTTCAAAACCAATACCCTCTATCTGTTGCATTGTGCTCATGAATTGACATATACCGAACCTTTGTATTTCACATGAATCCCAAAGCATGTCAATTGTCACCAACACAGTGCGCATACTACTCTTTCCTAACTTAAGCCACTTTGATGTACTAGCCAGACTCCGCTTTGTGCAATTGGAAAGCTGGTAGCAAATTTTGAAGTCATTTCTCACTTGTTTTGATAAAACAGACTCAAGAAGAGGACTTAAACAAATCAAGAGGAACATAGTAAAGGGACAATGGAAAGAAATGATATCTAACAGGAAAATCACCAAGTAGAAACTTATCAGATGTGGGTACCAACTCTAATGACCGTGACATGCATTTTGGATTAAGTGGCCTAATCTGTCAAGCAAGTCTAATATTCAACTCTTGTTGTACCTCTTCTCCATGAAACTGGGCTTCAGTGCACCGATTATCCTATCTGATTCACGATCCTTATTTGACTTGTAGTTTCCGAAGGGTTTTCACCATTAAGCCTCTCTCATTTTGTTCTTTCTCTCAACTCACCGTCGCCTCATGGTGCCTGTGAAGGTTTTCACCAATAAGACTCTCTCATTTTGTTCTTTTATTCTTATTTCCTCTGATTCTGCAGATGACAAGGCATTAACCATGGTAAAAATATCATATGCTATTGGCATGGCTAACTCAGCATTCTCAAAGATTATTTGGGAGGTCTTTTTTAGGACTGTAATGTGGCCTTTGGACAGGGTTAGAAAGAAAAGATATCATAAAGGCTCAAAATAACTAAGATAACAGGGTGAATTTATTTACAACTTTTGGAATCCATTTCGAAACTTTGCCCCAATTTCTAAAACAAGAGAAATTGATTCTCTCTTCTTCTTTTTTTTGAGATGGAATTTCTAAGAAAAACTGCCCCACTCTTGACTTTGTGGGATTATAAAATATTTTATTTGGTGCGACCGAACCGTAAGGCTACCTACGTATCTTGTGGTGACAAGAATCAGGTCGAACGTAGTTCACACGCATACTTTTTTTGTTGTTGCTATTTTTCTTTTTCTTCTTTTTTTTCTTTTTTTTCTTTTCTTTCTTTTTTTCTTTTTGATTTTTTTTTGGGAATGAACTTTCTAAAACAAACCTTATAGGGACATGATTTTTTTGATATATATTTTTTTAAATGACTCTAACTTGATTCTAAAAGAGGTGAGGTCAAAGAAATCAGCACAGGCTCAAAGGGGTATCAAAGGGTATAAAGTGTTTGGATAGCTGAAAGAGGGCCTTCCAATCTCTAAGAATACCAAGTATAACACATGCAACTTGAAGATGAAAAATGAAGGTCATGCATAGCATTTCTTTTGCAGCATCGACATTGGTATCACATATATGCCTTCCACCTTTCATTAGTGCCTTGTCAAGTACAGAGCTCTTCTTGGGTGATTTCTTCTTCAAAATGGATGTGCTCCGTCGGTTTGGAGCAAACTCCCTTGGCTTTATGTTGTAACTTGAGATGCACTTGAACTCAAAGTTGCTTGCTTCAAATTGTCTGGGACACACTTTCTTGTAACAAATTCTTGTCGTCCTCTTAACTTCCCAAACCATCTGCCCCAGTTTCACACAATTCAGACTTTAAATGATCTCAAAATATCCAAATCTTTACTTATTTTCCTCAAATGTTCCTGTCATCTTCAAAACTTGTTTTATTGTTTCATGATTAGACTAACTTTTAAGACCAGGCTGAGAATTCCACATGCATGTCATGCCACTAGAGTCACCATAAAAAGAACTATAAAAGCAAAAGAGAACTAAACAAATACAGACTAGAAATAACAAAAATAGGATATTGCATTAAACAGACGGTGAAAGGGTTCGAACAACAAAACAAGCAAACTAAACTGGGGTTACAACCCTGGAACAATCCTAGATAACTCTAAACGAGTTACTACGACTAAACGAACTAGGCAAAATAAAAGGATAGAAGGGTTTGATTCACAAGACAATATCCGGATTACAACCCTGAAATAACCCGGACAACAAAAATGTCAACAAAATAAACTACCAAGACTCCTTCCCGCTAGCCATGAAAGGAGCATCTTTCCAATCACCAAGCTCAACATCTTAGCCACTAAGTTCCGCATTAACATTACTAGGACCTTCACAAGTCTCCATCACATTTACGTTAGAAAATTACGTTTGGGTCCCTTTTGCCATCCCGTTCTTAAGATCAACTTCCGGAACCGAGACTGATAGCGCTGAAAGCTTTGCGGCGACTGGCCCTCTGAGGATATCAGAAGAGTTCTCATATTCCTTTTCAACACAAATCATACCCACCATATACGTCTCATTATGAACAGGCAATTGACTTTAGCTAGTGTCTACTGCATCTAGATTTTGCACAACAATGTCACCTGCATCAATAAGCCTCTAAACTGCTCTTTTCAGATGCCAACACTTTTCTATGCTGTGACCCGGGGCATTAGAGCAATATGCGCACCTTTGAGAATAATCAAAATTCTTTGGAAGAGGTTTCGGCATTGTTATCTGAATCGGCTTCAACATGCCCAATTGCCTCAACCTTTAGAACAAACTGGCACATGATTCTCCAATGGGAGTGAAAGTCTTTTCCTTTGCTGCCTTTTCATTTTGTACTCTGGCCTCGGTTGGAACCTTTTGCAGGTAGGTGTTTGATATGCTTGAGGGGGCGGGTAAGACATTTGTGGAGGCGATGTAGGCCATCGTGGGTCCTGTGGATGTGCAGCATATGGTGGTGCATTGTGGATGGAGTACTGGGAAAGTGAGGTATGACTTTGGGGATTTTGTGGAGAGAAGTAGTATTGAGGAGGATTATCTGGAGCACAGGGATATCTATGGGGTCGATATTGAGGCTGAAAGCGTTGAGCAGGAATGCCCACTGGATCCTGTCGTTGGCGGGGCTCAACAACATCTTTTCTATTTCTCTTTCTTCCACCCAAACTTACTGAGATGTTCTGAATGTCTTCTGTAGTATCTTTCAATGCAGAATAACTCATGATTTTGCATGACTTGATTCCCTCTTCTACCATCTCCCCCATTTTTGCCACATCATTGAAAGGTTTACCCAAGGCCGGGATCAAATGACTGAAGTAGGTAGGCCCCTGGGCTTGTAGGAAAAGCTCAACCATTTCTTCTTCACCAATCGAGGGACTGACCCGAGCAGCTTGTTCCCTCCATCTTAGCCCAAAAATCCCTAAAACTTTCCTCCGGTTTCTTTTCCATCTTAGATAGGGAGGAGTGGTCTGGGATAGTGTCTAGATTGTACTGAAAGTGTTGAACAAAATCTTGAGCCATGTCATCCCATGCATGCCACTTATTGACATCTTGACGAGTATACCATTCCAAGGCTTCCCCAGTCAAGCTCTCACTGAAATGCACCATCAACAAATCATCTTTCTCGCCAACACTTCTCATTTCACTGTAATAACCCCTCAGATAGGCTACTGGATCTCCACGCCCATCATACAAGTTAAACTTTGCCATTTTAAACCCCGCGGGCAGATTAACATCAGGGAACATACACAAGTCATTGTAAGACATGTTAATCTGATTTCCCATCCCTTGCATGCTCCTTAAGGACTGTTCTATACCTTTCAGCTTCCTGGATATCTCATCTCGCCCTTCTTTTCCTGTGAACTTTTCATTTTCAACATGAGGCTCATTCTGAGGGCTATGATTGTATGATTCAGGGACCTTGTGGGCAACCTCTGAGGGGTAATATTGGGCATCATGAGTTTTGAGTGGGTGTTCATTGTTGGATCTATGGAGGGAAGATTGTTGAGAAGTTGTGATCGTGGGGATAGTGGATATGACAGGAGGGCAATTTTTGGGAAAGGTAGCTGGAGGATTAGTGATGGAGCTGCTAGGGTGGTTGGGAAAACTGTGATAAGCGGGAGAATCTGGAGAGTATTGGGGATCATATCGCACTATGATCGGAGTTTGGGTAAGGGTAGCATCTAGGAAGCTAGGTGGTGGCGGGGGTGGTGCCTTCCCAGTTATCCAAGCCTGATACATGTCCGCCATGTGTTGTCTTAACATCCTTACCTCTTCATCCAACCCATTGTCCTGTTCAACCAATTGCTTTTAGGCACCAGTATCAACCAACACAATTCTGTTATCATCTGCCATTGCCGTTCAACTTTATGTTGTAGAGAAGAGTTACCACTTTAAGAACCACAAACCAACCACCCTTCTGCTATAATTAAGATAACAAAGAGGAACAAAATAAAGTCATCATGTTAGCGTTAGGGCATTTAACAGCTAAGAATATCACATTGCGTGCAATGCACCTAGCAATAATTAACGGTTCAGGAATGGCTTCGAGGGTCACAAGGTCACTTGGCATCATCCAAATTTGTTCATTTCAATCTTCTCTTTTATTTTCTAGCACTTCTTGGCTTGCTCATTTTTCTTCCTCTTTTTTTAACTATCACTCTTTTCTTTCCTCTCATTTCTCACATCCCATAATTTCATCTACTTTTTTTTCTTTTTTTTAAAAGTGATTCGATCGAACCCTATGTAGGTTGCCTACGTATCGTGTCCCACATGAATCAGACCAAGCGTAGTTCTGGAAAAGTAATGGATAAAATAAACGAAAAATAAAAATCTTTTTGGATTTTTCATTTTTATTTTTTCGAATGCAGAATCAGAAATACGATAACAAAAGACTCGACAAACTCGACTATACTACAACAAACTCTGACACCAACTAAAGAATCAGTACTACTGGACACGACTATAAAGTACAAGACAACATAAAAAAACAGACTCAAAACATAAAAAGTCTCCTTAAGACAGCTCCTGAATGCAGTTATCCTGACTGGATGGTCCTGGGGTGTCTGTCATGCTCAAGCTCTGGTAAGTAGATCCACACCTGTATGAGAAAAATAAGACCAAATAGAGTTAAAGACTTGGAATACTATGTGAGACAATAACACTCCCTATTGGACAAATGCAAGACATGATTGTGCAAAATAGCCTAGCAGCCAAAAGGCGGCTAGAAGTGCAAACTCAACAAAGGTGACCTCTAAGACATGGAAAAATTACTTTGCAGAAATGACCAATTTTGTATAAATGGCCTATGTGGCTAGAAAACGGCTAAGCATTGCATATTCAACAGAATGGACCTTAAACAAAGAGGACACCTTGTTGTGGACTTAGGACTCTAAGACATGGGTTAATTGAACCACTTTTGCAAAAATAGCCCTATTTTGCAAAACGGCCTATGTGGCCAAAAGCGGCTAGACATGCAAATTCAACAAGGACGGACCTTAAAGTAAAGAGACACCTAATTTTGGATTGAAGACTCTCCAGATGCGAAAATAGTCCTATTTTGCAAAACGACTGATGTGGCCAAAATTGGCTAGAGATGCAAGATTTGGCTACGACCCTTGAAGCCAAGAACCTAAGACTCACTAAGAAGACCGGACCCTATGTGGGCTGCCTATGTATCCCGCCCCGAAAGACGAGAATCAGGTATGCGTAGTTCGGGAAGATTGGAAACGGGCGAGAATTAAAAAAACAACTGATTTGGAGAAAATATATTATTTTTGTCTTTTTTTTAAATGACGGGAAAGTGCAAAATCTTATTGGATTTTTTAATGTTTTTTTTGTCTTTTTCTAAAAAAAATGTGAAAGAAAAACATAACTGGGCCGTACTTGCTTCATTTTCACACTTCACCCTCTTTTCTCTCTCATTTACCCTCAACCATCATTGGTCCGCCAAAGGACCCTTTTTGCCCTCGAAGAATGGAACATGTAGCACATAAGATGCATCAGGATGGTCTTTTATTTTTGGGTACACCTGCCCTAGACGGACCCAACCCCTGTGTTGAGTCCCCAAAGTCAAATGCACATGATG
Organism: Nicotiana attenuata; assembly: GCF_001879085.1. NCBI lineage: Eukaryota > Viridiplantae > Streptophyta > Magnoliopsida > Solanales > Solanaceae > Nicotiana > Nicotiana attenuata. The sequence continues at coordinate 237,839 of NW_017671159.1, forward strand.
TAAACAAATGTTCCTACTAGGGATTCGGCATGAGGTTATGTCATTCTAGGTTGAAACCTGGGGGTGTGTTCTAGACCTGGCTTACCCGAGCGGACAACTCGAGCCGAGGTGGGGGCAACGTACTGGGAGCACGAAAGTCTACCCGGCCTTGTTGCTAACCCAAGCCTCGTTCTATTTGGTATGACTTCTAACAAAAAAGTGGGCCACGCGTACGTGTGCACCATATTTTAGAAGACTCAGAAGGGAGGCATAAGAAGACAGTTTAATACAGTTCAAATAATATCAAAACGGTAAATAAGCGGTAGTTAGCACATTAGGTCCACAAATGCAGTAATATCAACAAACAATAAAGCCAAGCATAGATCATATTAATAAGCTCGAATTCTGAACACTGAACCAGAGATTCTGGATTCGTTCCCCAGCAGAGTCACCAGAGCTGTCACACCACCTTTTTACCCAAAAAGGATATAAGAGAGTTTTCCCAATTAAAGTGACGATAATCGAAATGGGATTATTTATTTAAATTCAGAGTCGCCACTTGGGATAATTTATGGTGTCCCAAGTCACCGGTTTATTTTTAATCCCAAGTCGGGGAAATTTGACTCTTATTTATGGTCTGCGAACACAGAAGACCGGGTAAGAAATTCTATTAACCCGGGAGAAGGTGTTAGGCATTTCCGGGTTCTGTGGGTTTAGCACGGTCGCTTTAATCAAATACCTGGCTTATTAAATTGTTTAATTACTCGTTTTAGAACCTATGTACAATTTTACCTTTTACCGCTTTTTAATTTGAAACGAGTCACGCGTACATGTACTCATTTTGTTTGGTGCGTCAAAAATTATGTCACGCGTACGTGTACATAATTAATGACACTTTATTATTATTAAGATTATTTAGCCAAAGTCACGCGAACGTGTACCTTGATTTTAAGTTTAGAAATATTATAATTATGTTACGCGAACGTATACATAATCACGATAATAGATTAAGTTGCGCCTAAAGCATTGTCTACGAATATTTATTATAAAATCGTACTCGTGTCACGAGAACGTGTACACAGTTAATAACATTTATTATTATTAAGATCGTATCGTCCAAAGTTGCACAGACTTCGGTCTTAATTTGGAACCTGTAATTATTCTAAAATGTCATTGTGATACTTTTTAGGTGCTATTACTGCATGAAACTTGCAATATAGACTAATCTGAGATCATGTCGGTTGTTTGCTATCTTTTCTTTTTCCAATATAGACTAATAGTTCTAAACATCAAATAATCAATTTTTTATACAAATATGATGATTCCATACTACTCTAATCTAGTGAAACATTGAAACTAAAACTAAAAGGAAAAGGTTAAACCAACATGCATTCATTTCGTTAGCGAATTAACATCGTGCATTCAACACAATTCAAGCACAACTATACCAAAATGGGAACAGAGGAATGTTCTAAGCTCGTCATGACTAAATAGTAGAAAAGATTTATGAAGAACAAAACAATCCAACTGATATGATCCAAACCTAAGCTAAATTAATCCGAGCTTTTATTATATTCCAATCAACACAACAAATAGAGTAAGAGAGAATTAGAAATGGACCTGAAAACTGAGTTATTCAATTAATTAAAACGTCCAGGAAACAAACCACAACTGCGATCGAAACTCAAATCAGACAGGATTCTCGAACACGGACCCTGACAGAACCTCGAGTCGGTATAATCAATTTCGATTCCATACACAAACTCAAATGGCCTCTATTTTGGAACGAAAATCAAAGGACAACACCTCTAATTTTTGAGACGAAAGTCGGAAAAAGGAAAGAAGAAGACAGAATATTTTTTCGTTTTTTGGATAAGGGATGGAGTCGCGGCTGTGGTTTGGGGTTTCTGGCCAGATCCGTTGCTGGTGGCATCGCCACTCGCCGGTGATCAATTCCGGCGAGGCTACAGCTCGAGTGAGGAAGCTGAAGCGATGAAAAGAGTAAAAAATAGATCTGTGGATAGAGAGCGGGACGCTGACAATGTTTCGCCGTTCGATCTGATTTCTGTTGGTTGAATTCTTTCTTGGCAGCTAGATTAGGCGAGGGTTCCGGCGAGTTTGGATTGGGAGATGGTAGAGGGGTGTAAGAAAGGGGGGTCGTCTGGTCCTTTTAGACCTAATGCTGGTGGGTTTAGGCGGAGGTGAAGAAAGGGGGTGAGAGTCGACTGGTTTTTGTGAGGTGGTTGAGTTTTGGTGGTGAGGGAGCTCGGCGGCTATCTGGTTGTTGTGGGTGAAGAGGTCTGGTCTCTGGTGGTGTGAAGATGATGAAGGAGAACGGCTCCCGTACGTGTGTATTAGGTTGCTAATAGCTGTCTCTAGGGTTCAGGTTAAGAAGAAGAAGAGGGAACGACTGGGAGGGTCCTTAGAGATTAGGGTTCCTAGGGTTTGGGCTTTAAAATTGGGCCATCTCTTTGGACCTCTTCAATTAAGACCAAACAAAACTAGCCTCAAATTTCATACTCTTTCTTCTAAAAATGATATAAAATTTATAATATAAAATATAAAACTAATTCTAATTAATTAAAATAAATGATATTATATTGTAAAACTATTTTTGTATTTTTTCAAGAATATATAAAAATAAAAATCCTAGTAAAATAATATGACAACAAAACATTAATGAATCTATTTTTGTAATTTTTGTTTTTTGTGATATAATAAAGTAAAAGAGTCAAAACTACTTAAACTAGCGATATTAGACCTAAACTAAATATTTAAATGCTAAAATGTGTAAAATCTTGGGGAGGGTGAAAATTACATGTCTACAAAGATCCTTTTTCTTGAGTAAATACTGTACATTCCGATAATCCGTGAATACCTCACACGACACGCCGTAGAGGTAAAGCCTCCAAATCTTCAGTGCATGAACAATGGCTACCAACTATAAGATATGAATAGGGTAATTATTCTCATGAACCTTCAATTGCCGCGACGCGTATGCAATCACCCTGCTATCCTGCATCAATACTGCACTGACCCCAATACGCGATGCATCACAATACAACGTGTAGGATTCTGAACCTGTGGGAAACACCAAAACTGGCGTTATAGTTAAAGCAGTCTTGTGCTTCTGAAAGCTCAACTCACACTCATCGAACCACCTAAATGGAGCACCCTTCTGGGCCATTCTAGTCAATGAAGCTGCTATGGATGAAAACCCCTCCACGAACTGGCTATAATAACCCGCCAAACCCAGGAAACTCCGAATCTCTGTAGCTAAAGTGGGTCTAGGCCAGTTTTGAACTGCCTCAATCTTCTAAGGATTCACTTTAATGCGCTCGGCAATACATGTCCCAAAAAGGCAACCGAAGCCAACCAAAACTCACACTTTGAAAACTTAGCATATAACTGACTATCTCTCAGAGTCTGAAGTATAACTCGAAGATACTGCTCATGCTCCTCTCGACTGCGGGGGTAGATCAAGATATCATCAATGATTACAATCACAAAAGAATCCGAATATGGCTTAAATACCTGGTTCATCAAATCCATAAATGTTGTTGGGGATTTGTCAACCCAAATGATGTCACTAGGAACTCATATGTTAAACCCCATGTTTTTGTACGTGAGAGTACGTCGTAAGTAAATTGATGTAAGCTCATAAATAAGATTATATTAGGAAGCATATAAAGTAAGTTAATCATGTTACCTTGGAGGTTACAAATATTTAAGATCATTAATAACGAGTACCAAGAGGGTTGGAAAGCGTAGAAGCTAAACCAATTGAAGAAAATAAGTTCGTCGAAAGTCGACAAGTTTGGAATGTTATAACATGTACTTTGGGGCAAGACTAGGGTTCTTAACATGATAAGTAGGTGATGATATGAGTTATTTTAGTCGTATGATAGTCGTGTGCTACGTTTCAAGTCAAGCAAGTTTTGGAACAAAAGTTGGCAAAGGTCATCACAAGTTACATTCATAATGTGCTCAACATTAGGTCAAATGTAACTGTGCTTTTTCTCCCAATATGTTTTGAATTAATGGATGATCTACCTACCAAATTGAAGATCTATGACTCTAGTTTCTAATTATTCAAACCGTTTATCGATATGACATCGGAGTAGAGAGATATTTGTGTTTTTGCGAGACCACGCAAGCAGCTCCCATTGGGACCCACTTAGGCGGTGGTCGACCAACTTCACTTTATAAACGATTTTGACACCTATCTTTTGCGCATTTTGAACTCAACTTCGTCTTCAAACTTCTCCTAACCATCCTAAACAAATACCACAAGGTTTGAAGTGATTCCACCATATTTCAACATCAAAAGTTAGTTCTAGTGAAGAACAACACCTCTTTGAGGTTGTGTTGTGATTGAGGATTGTTGTGGGTTGTGTTTGGCTGAAATTCCAAGTTGTTGCTACTGGCTAAGATTGAGTTGAGTTGTTTGAAGAATTGCTTGGAAGGTATTAAGGATCCAACGGAGTTAAGGTATGTTAAGGCTATCTCTACTTTCCTTTTGGCATGATCCATATGATACCACGAAACGTGCAAGCGCGCAACTCTCATAAATGATTCTATTCTTAGAAGTACTAGGGTTGCCTATGTTCTTGATTCCCTATATGTCCTACTACCATATTGTCTATTCATGGGTCTCATGACATTCCGAGATATCTTATTGACTTACTTCATTATGCATTGCATTCATTTATACATGTATATTGACCCATGACTAGATGGCATTATATACGCGTATAGTATATGTATATGGGGTATGGGAAAAGGTTATGGACTTATATACGCACCACCGCCTGATCAGTAGGTATATGTTGATGATTGTGCCCATAAAGGCCGAGATGATATGATGGGATGCCCTCACAGTCTTGATGATGTTATGTACGCATATACCTATGCATGATATGACATTTGTTCGCACATGCATGACATTATAAATTTTTCATGATTCACAGAGCTATTCAGACTTACAGGTTGAGTACTTTACTCCATGTTTCATTCATGTCTTTTATATCCTACTTTTCATTCCTTACATGCTCAGTACTTTATTTGTACTGACATCCCTTTGCTTGGGGACGATGCGTTTCATGCCCCTAGGTCCCTGTAGACATGTAATTTTTGACCCTCCCCGAGATTTTACACACTTTAGCATTTAAATATTTAGTTTGGGCCTAATATTATTATTTCAACTAGTTTTGATTCTTTTACTTTGTTTTGTCATTTGCTTTTATTAAGCTAATTGATATTTTATCTAGTTACTTTTAGTTTATATATCTTTTATAAAATTAAAAAAAATACAAAAATAGTTTCACTTTTAATTTTTAATTTTACTTTAATCAATTAGGAGTGATTTTATGTTTTACAAGTGTTTTATACTATTTTGGAAGAAAATTTGGATTTATTAATAAAATTTTTGGTTTTCTTATCCAAATGAAGCTCAATTTCAAACCCCCCAACAAAGGCCCAATTTTAAGAACCTTCTTCTTTTACCAACCTTAAAAAACCCTAGAAAGACACTTAAGGACTCTTGATCTTCCTTTCTTAACCTAACACAAACCCTAGAGAAGAACCCTAAGGAGGAGCCGCCGCCAGCCTTCCTCCTCCACCATCCCCGCCACAGGAGCTGAAACCCTCCTTCTTCACGCACACACAGCCGTCCACCTTACCCCTTTGTCACAGCCGTAACAGAACCAACTAGCCGCTCCCCTCACGCCTCACCGCTGTCGGACATCATCACCAGCAGCAAACGATTGCCCTACTACCGCTGCCCTCTTCTCCATGCCGCAAAGATCAGCGCCCCTCTCCAAGAGCAGACTCCATCAACGGCTGCTTCTTCACCTCACAAAAATGACCACACCTCACATCCCCTACTGCCGACGACCACTCAAACTCGCCAGCAAACACCCCATCATCGACCAAGCTCTCATCTCTCCCCTCATTCTCAAACACACACTCACACACACGAAAACAAAGAGGAGGATGGACATAAAAACAGGGCCAAAAAAAATCAAAACAAAAAAGATTAATTTCTTTCTTTCAGAACTTTGTTTTAACGACGGAGTTTGATTGAGGTCGTTTTGGCTTCGAGCTTTCAGGTGCCGATTCGAATTACTAATCGTGGTTCGTCCAAATTTTGAGTTCAAAACGGCCTCACAATTTATTTTCATATTCATTTGAGGTTCATTTCTCATTCCTTCTACTCTATTTTGCTTAACATCGTGATCCTGTTATTTCATTAGTCTATCCTCGCTCTATTTCGTTGATTGTATGAGTTAGAATATGATTGCTCTATTCTTGAGTGTCTTGGTGATATTTGGTGTTCCATTTTACTGCTGATTATTGTTCATATGTTGTCTGATTGTATGGTGAATCTGTTTGGATGGGTTTGACGGCTAAAATGGGTTCTTGATTCCATGTTTCACTACTTCATTAAGAGATAAGGCCTTCTAGTTAATATTTTGATGACAGAAGAATTTAACTAACTAATTAATTGGATTGGTTGGTGGCTCAAATAGTGAATATGTTCCATGGAAATTAGGCTTGGATATTAGAAATTTGGGGTTTAAGAATAAACGTTCATGGGATAATGGATTTCTTATTATTTATTTAAATCGGCCCGTTGGGAGCATGCTTAGGCCGACTACATATGGGTAGGCAAATGATTAGGAAATTTACTTATTTCATTTTGAGGTAAGAGGTTGCCCCATTAGTTAATTAATTTATCCCGGGAATGCCCCGTGAGATTTGTATATATTTTTATCCGGGGTATGCCCCGAAGTATTTGTATTCGGAGGCCTAAAGTAGAACTCTTCTTTATTTTATTTTCATTTTTTTATTTTTCTTTTATTAGGTAGGGACGACCTCAAGCCTATTGTGTGTTTATTTTTCTTTTTTGTGTTTTTTTTACCGCAATTTGAATATCCTAAAAGCTAACTAGATCGAGTATGCAACCGTGAATTTCACGGGACTTGGGGAGTACCTAACACCTTCTCCCCGATTTAAATGAACCCCCTTACCTAAATTTCTAGTGCATACTTAGTTTTGGAGTATAAAGTGTTTTAAAAAGAAAAATCATTTTTAAAACGGTGACCTGACACACCGACACCAATGTCAGGTGGCGACTCTGAAAAATCCTTTTGAACACAATTTTGTCACTTTCTATATTGGAAAACCCTTTTGAGCTTCAAAATCACTTTTATTAATTTAAGAGGGTTAGTGAAGTGTAAAAAAGGGGTGTGACAACTCTGGCGACTCTGCTGGGGAGTTGCAAGTTCGAGTTGATACTACGATCTTGTTGGCTTTTTAGAATATTCGGTTGAGGTTTTTATGCTTTTCTATTAGTTTTATCTGATTTTTATTATATTTTTATATTTTGTTATTATTTGCTAGTTGTTTATGTGTTTATGTGTTTACTGCTTTATAACTGTCATCATATGCATTACCCGATCAATTCTCTTTGCAACAAGTCTCGGAGTATGCGTCGCGTACACGAACTCTTTGTTGAGTCACCCTTATTTTAGGAGGGGACCGTCGGATGTATGGAGTGGGTGGAAAGCTTGAGCAGCCACCATCGACCATACGCTCCCCCGAATTGCCTTGTTAGTGAACCCCAAACTTAGGTCAACCTTTAGGTCATTTTTATTTGCATCATGTCATTTAGACCTAGCAGGGCTCGGTCCCAAGCACCGTGTCCCGTTGTAGGAGGCCTATCCAAATTATGTCAACATGGGCCCATGGCCCAAAAAGACATTTAATCATCCCTATGTGCTACATGCTGCATTCATTAAAGGTAAGTGGATCATTTGGCGGACCAATGATAGTTGAGGGCAAATGAAAAGAAAAGAGGGAGAAATATAAAATGAAGCAAGTAGGGCCCACTCACATTTTCTTTCATAGTTTTCCAAAAATCAAAAATATAAAATCAGAAAAAAAAAGAGAAAAAGAAAATCCCAAAAGATTTTACATGTTTCATCATTTTTCAAGAAAAGACAAAAAATATATTTTCTTCAAATTAGTATTTTTTTTTTTAATTTCTCTCCCGTATCCAATCTTCCCGAACTACGCATACCTGATTCTCGTCTTTCGGGGCAGGATACATAGGCAGCCCACATAGGGTCCGGTCTTCCTAGTGAGTCTTAGGTTCATGGCTTCGCGGGGTCTTAGCCAAATCTTGCATGTCTAGCCACTTTTGGCCACATCGGCCTTTTCTGCAAAATAGGGCTATTTTCTCAAAGTGGTTTGTTATCCCATGTCTTAGAGCCCTAAGTCCACAACAAGGTGTCCTCTCAGTTTTAAGGTCCATTCCAGTTGAATTTGCTTGTCTAGCCACTTTTGGCCACATCGGCCATTCTTGCAAAATGGGGTCATTTTCGCAAAAGTGGTTCAATAACCCATGTCTTAGGATCTTGAGTCCACAACTAGGTGTCATATTACGTTAAGGCCGGTCCTTATTGAGTTTGCAACTCTAGCCACTTTTGGCCATATTGGCCTTTTTTGCAAAATGGGTCATTTCAGCAAATTAATTTTGGGTCATGATTGCAGGGAGTTTGAATCCATATAAGCCTTGGTGAGGTATTTACATGTCTTTGAGGTCACCTTTCTTGAGTTTGCTCTAATAGCCATTCTTGGCCACGTAGGCATTTTGCAAAAATAGCCCAATCAAGTCTTGCATGTGTCCAATAGGAGGTGTTGTGGTCTCACAGAATGTCTCGAGTCACTAATATATTTGGTCTTATTTTTCTCATCCAGGTATGAATTTATTTACCACAGCTCGAGCATGGTGGATATCCCAGGACCACTGCATTCAGGAGCTACTTGAGGAGACTTTTTCTATTTTGAGCCCGTTTTTTAGTCTTTTAGGCGGCTTAAGAGTTTGTCTAGTCTTTTGTTATCATACTTCCTATGATGTATTTGAAAACCAAAAAAAATTTATAAATGAAAATTCAAAAAGATTTTTGTTTTTAGTTTATTTTGTCCATTACTTTTCCAGAACTACGCTTGATCTGATTCATGAGGGACATGATACGTAGGCAATCTACATAGGGTTCGATCGAAGCATTATTAAAGAAAAGAGGAAAAAAAAGAAAAAAGTTGTGGGATGTGAGAAATGAGAGGAAAGAAAAGAGTGACAATTAAAAAGAAAAGAGAGGAAGGAAAATGAGCGAGCCAAGAAGTACTAGAAAAGAAAGAAAAGAGAAAATTAAAATGAACAAAATTGGGATGATGCCAAATGACCTTGTGACTCTCGAAGCCATTCTAGAACCGATAATTGTTGCTAGGGGCATTGCACGCAATGTGATATTTCTATATGATAAATGCCCTAACGCTAACATGTTGGCTTTGTTTTGCTCCCCTTTGTTACTTTCATTGTCATCATAACAGAGGGTGGTTAGTTTGTGGCACTTTGGTGAGTCATCTGTACAACACAAGGTCAAAGAGCAAGGTAGACATGGCTAGCAAAGACTTGGACACAGGAGTTGTTGACCCGTCGAGGGAGTTTGTGGAGTCGGAGTCTGAATTGAAAGAGGAGGTCCAAATGTTGAAACGACAGATGACAGAAATGTATCAGTCTTGGATCAGGGGGCATCCTCCACCTTCATTCCCCACTAACTACACTGAAAACCCTACAACTATCCCACCACTATCACAAGCCTAGGTTCCCACTACCGTTGACCTTTCCCCTCAACATGCACCGGGCTTTACCCCTTACCACAATTACCCTGGCACTTCCTCCCAAACTTTCCATGCTCCACCAGCTAAAACAACCGCATACCCTGCTCCGACATCTGCTCCTATTTTTGTAGCCCCTCCGCGAGCTACCCTCCATCGATCCTCTAGTGAGCCCGCATTCCCAGCTCCAAACACCCAATACTATGCCCCGGAATCCACCTTCAAAGTCCCAGATCCTTACTCCTACACTCCCCACTTTGAGCCTCATGTTGAAACTGAGAAACCACCCAAGAACGCGGAGCAAGAGGAGATATTAGGAAGGTAAAGATTCTGGAGCAATCACTGAGAAATATGCAAGGGTTAGGAAGCCAGGTGAGTCTAGCTTATAAAGATTTGTGTTTGTTCCCTGATGTTCAACTGCTTGCCGGGTTCAAGATGCCCAAGTTTGACTTGTATGACGGACATGGGGATCCTGTAGCTCATCTAAGAGGTTATTGCAGTAAAATGAGAGGCGCCGGGGGAAAAGACAAATTACGGATGGCGCACTTCAGCCAGAGTCTGAGTGGGGCAGCTCTAGAATGGTACACCCGCTAGGACGCCAGTAGGTGGTACACATGGGACAATTTGGCTCAGGCCTTTGCTCGGCATTTTCAGTACAACATAGACATTATCCCGGATTGCCTTCCTTGACCAAGATAGAGAAGAAACCCAGTGAAAGTTTCAGGGAATATGATTTCAGATGGAGAGAGCAAGCCGCGCGAGTCAATCCCGATGGAAGAAAATGAGATGGTTGAATACCTTCTTCAAGCCCTGGAGCCTACTTACTTCGGCTATTTGATCTCAGCCATTGGTAAGCCTTTCAATGATGTGGTAAAGATGGGAGAAATGGTGGAAGAGGGATTGATGTCAAGCAACATCATGAGCTATTCTGCCTTAAAAGCCACAACACAAGTAATTCAGAACGACACAGAAAGCTTGCCGGGTCAGAAGAAACATGATGATGTTGCCATGGTTGTCTCAGGATCATGACATGGACCAACAGGTCCGCCTGACCAATATACTCAGCCTCGAACAACCCCAAACCTATCCCCCAGCTCTACATAATCAACCTCAGTACTATCCTCCTAACAACGTCCGGTGCTCTGTCCAACCACTGGGTCACTCCTTATGGCGAGCACCAGCACCGCATAATACTTTTTCGCCTTCACAACATTTTCGAGCACCCAACAACCCTAGGAAACAGGGGCATAGAAGGGAACAAAGGCAAAGAAATAGTTTCACGCCAATCGGAGAATCCTACACAAGCTTGTTTGAAAAGTTAAAATAGTCTCGCCTGATTGAGCCGCTCCTCGGCTATATTCCGGACCCATATGCAAAAGGTTTTGATCCTACTGTACGGTGCATGTACCAGTCCAATGTCCAAGGGCATAGCATTGAAGATTGTCGTGCTTTGAAAAGGGAAATAGAAAGAATGATTCAAGAAGGGATAATTGTGATCCAGGACAGTGACACCCAGAATATCGCGCAGAATCCTTTACCTGCACATGATGATGCACACTTTGTGGGGAAGATGCGTGGTGACAGGGAGTATGAGAATCCTCTTGGAAACTTGCTGACTGAAGTTATTGATATTGAAATTGGTGAAGGTCCCAGTAATTTTGATGTGTAACCCAATGGCTAAGATGTCGAGCTTGGTAATTGGAAAGACACTCCTTTCGTGGATAGACAGGGAGGAGTTTTAGTGGTTTATTTTGTTGTCATTTCTGTTGTCCGGGTTATTTCAGGGTTGTAATCCGAATATTGCCTTGTTGCTCAAACCCTTATTCTTCTTATTTTGTCTAGTTCGTTTAGTTGTAGTAACTCGTCTAGTGTTATTTTGAATTGTTCCAGGGTTGTAACCCATGTCTATTTTGCTTGTTTTGTTCAAACCCTTTTCACCATCTGTCTAATGCAATCTCCTGCTTTTTGTTGAGTTTTTGTTTAGGTCACTTTTCCTTTTATAGTTCTTTTTATGACAACTCTAGTGACATGACATGCATGCATAATTCTCAGCCTGGTCTTGAAAGTTAGTCTAATCATGAAGCAATGACACAGTTTTGAATATGATAAAAAGATGCACTTGAGGAAACAAGTACAGATCCACGCATTCTGAGATAACCTGAAGCTTGAATTGAGTGAAACTGAGGCAATTAGTCTGGGAAATCAAGAGGTTGATGAGAGCATACAACAAGGGAATGTCTCTCAAGCAGTTGAGGTAGATCAGTCACTGCTGAAATGCATTCTTCCACATCAAGATAAGGTTAAGTCAAGTCTGCTTCGAACTGGCAAGGGTCATTCATTGGGAAAAAGGTATTGCCCATTGGCACTTTTTGTTTGTGTTGATGCCATCAATAGATAATATGTATGATTCCTTTGCTTATCTTCAATTGCATGTTTGTACTTGGCATTTTCAAAGTTTGGTATGACGAAGACATTTTATTCTGCTACCCAAACACTTTTATCTTTTGCTACCCCATTTGAGCCTTAATTTGTTTGGTTTCATACCCCTCTTTTGGAATCAGAAGTAGAGTTAGGAACTACAAAAGAAAAAGAAAAAGAGAAAAAGAAGAAAAAGAAAAGAAAAAAGAAAAAAAAGAAAAAGAGAAGAAAAGAAAAAAAGAGGAGAAAAGAAAAAAGAAAGAAAAGGAAAAGAAAAACAACAAAAAATACCAAATTTGTGTTTGAACTACGTTCGACCTGATTCTTGTCACCTCAAGATACGTAGGCAGCCTTACGGTTCGGTCACACCAAATAAAATATTTCATAATCCCCCAAAGTCAATAGTGGGGCAGATTTTCTTAGAAATCCCATCAAAAAAAAAATTCCCAGACTCCAAGAAACTGGGGCAGAAGTTTTAATTTTGTCAAAAGATCTGATTCTAAAAGTTGTAATTTTGAACCCTTTCTTCTTAAATTATTTTGAGCCTTCATGCCACCCTTTCTTTCCAACCCGGTCTAAAAGCCTACATTACGGTGCAAAGAAAGACCTTCTGACCAATCTTTGAGGATGCCAAATTGTGTGTGTGGTGAAAGTATGATCTTCCTGCATCATGGGTAATACCTAGTTCTTAGCACAAAGAGAGAAAATGATAAAATGAGAGAGTCTTATTGGTGAAAACCCTCATGGGCACCGTAAGGCGACGGTGAGTTGAGAAAAAGAGCAAAATGAGAGAGGCTTGATGGTGAAAACCCTTCAGGGCACTACAAGTCGACTGAGGATTGTGCATCAGATAGGACAATTGGAGCGCTGAAGCCCAGTTTCATAGCTTAGAGGCATAACAAGAGTTGAAGATTAGACTCGCTTGATAAATCAGGCAGCTTAATCCAAAATGCATGTCATGGTCAGTGGAGATAGCATTTAATCACAATAGTTTCTACTTTACTCTTATTCCTGGGTAAAAATATTTTCTTGTTAGATACCATCTCTTCTAATTTTTTCCCTTATTTTGTTCCTCTTTTCTTGTTTGTGTCACGACACAAATTCCACTAAAGGTCGTGATGGCGCCGGACACCGCTGTCAGGCAAGCCAACCCAAAATACTTAATTAAAATTCTCATTTTAATACTCTTGAAAACTATGACTTTTCTTCAAATTTACCAATTTAAGAAGATAATTGCTTCAAGTCAAATTAAATAATAAGCAATTAATACAAAATACTCCATGACCATCCCGGAACCCGGTGTCACAAGTACATGAGCAATTTCTAAGAAAAATCAAATAAAGTACAACAGCTGTCCGAAATACAATTGGATAGAAAATAAATAGAATCCTGAGAGAGACTATACTAGCTGCGGGTCGCCTCGAGGAAATACAGCTCACCTAGTCTCCGTGTCAACCATGCTGCTACGCCTGCTAAGCCATTAGTGGCGCATGTGCCTGTGCAACAAAAATACACAGAAGTGTAGTATGAGTACAAAAAACAACGTGTACTCAGTAAGTATCCCGCCTAATCTCGAAGAAGTAAAGATGAGATGGCAACTTCAACACTTACTAAAGGTCCAGTAATATTATTATTAATGCGATGACTCACAAATTTATTAAGAACAACAGTAGATTCAAGTAAGTTACTAAACAGGTAGGAGTTCCTCTTTATTAAAAGTCTTCGGATTCATAATCCATTAATTAACAAATTTTCTCAAGTCGGGAGAGCAGATATTAGTATCAACAAATATCAAAGCAAGCAATACAAGCATGCGCAACTCATGCCGAGGTCGTACGGCCTGATCCAACAATATTTAAAATGTGCACTGCCGAGGGTCGAGCGGCCCGAACCATAGATGTATTTATTACCCCGCTCGCGAATCATACGTGCGATGCGGTCAAATATAAATAAACACGACAATCAGTCAATCCTGAATTTATCAGGGAACAATTATCCAAGGAAAAGCCAAATTCTCTTTTAACAATTCAAGAAAATGGAGTTTAATCTTCTTAGGAATTCATTTACCAATTCGATAGGATTTAAGAAATTCAATTGTCAATAAGATCACAGATATTCCAAGTATAGCATGCTTTTTGGGTCCTAGACTACCCGGACATACACATATTAGTAGCTACGCACGGACTCTCGTCACCTCGTGCGTACGTAGCCCCCACAAATAGGAGCACATAACCAATTATTTCACCTATGAGGACAATTTCCTCTTACAAGGTTAGAAAGGAGACTCACCTCGCCCCGAAAATCCATAACCGGCCTTCCACGCCCTTCTGAAAACTCAAATTGATGCACAACGCTCCAAAACTAGCCAATAGTTATGCAAATCCATTAATATACGATAAACTACTCATATTAATCCGATTTATAACAATTCCTAACCCCGACCGGAAAGTTGACAAAAACGCCCTCGGGCCCACGTGCCCGGATTTCCAAAATTTTCGAAGAATAAGTTTACCCATAGCCTCACGAACTCAAATATATAATTTTCTCGTGGTCAAATTCCAAGAATATAAATTTCTAGGTCTTTCTACCAAAACCCCAAATTTCTACCAATTTACATGCTAAAATCCATACATAATCGATGTATTTAACTCAAGATGGATGGGATTAGCTTACCTTATCGTTGATGATGAAAAATACCACTTGAACCCTTCTCCCAAAAATCGCCTAAGCCAAGAAAATATGAGAGAAAATGGCCAAATCCCGATTTTTAAAACACATCTCTGCCTCCAGCACTTTCCACACCTGCGGTCTCTTGACCGCTTCTGCGGTTCCGCAGGTGCGAGCCAATCCACCGCTTCTGCGGTTTCCTCCAGGCTCCCCTTTTCCACTTCTGCGCTTCTATTCCAGCAGATGCAGTCCCGCTTCTGCGGCCAAATGACCGCATCTGCGGTCCCAGCTCTCTTTTGCCAAAACCGCATCTGCGACTACTGGGCCGCTTCTGCGGCTCCGCACCTGTGGCCCTATTCTCGCAGGTGCGATTACACCAGTAACCAGCAGCTTCAGCCTTCCAAAAATTCCATTTTTGATCCGTTAACCACCCGGAATCCACCCGAGGCCCCCGGAACCCCAACCAATCATACCAACCAGTCCCAAAACACATTACGGACTTGTTCGAGGCCTCAAATCATATCAAACAACGCTAAAACCACGAATCGACCTCCAATCCAAGCTTTATGAACTTTAGAATTTCAAACTTCTACTTCCGGTGTTTAAGCCTATCAAATCACGTCCGATTGATTTCAAATTTTGCGCACAAGTCATATTCGGCATTACGGACCTACTCCAACTTTTGGAATCAGATTTCGACATCGATATCAAAAAGTCCACATCCGGTCAAACCTCTCAAAAACCTTCAAATTTCTATCCTTAGCCAAATGGCTCCAAAATGCTCCACGGACATCCGAATTCACTTCCGATCGCGCTCCCAACTCCAGAATCACCATACGGAGCTACTCCCAGACTCGAGATCCCAAACGGATATCGATAACACTGAAATGCACTTCAACCCCAAACTTATGAAATTTCTTCCAAAATGCTAACTTCCACAATAGGCACCAAAACGCTCCCGGGTCACCCAAAACCCGATCCAGGCATACGCCTAAGTCCGAAATCATCATACAAACCTGCTGGAACCCTCAGATCCCGATTCCAAGGTCGATTATTCTGAAATCCAATCCTAGTCAATTCTTTCAACTTAAAGCTTTCGAAATGAGAATTTCCCCTCCGAGTCAACTTCGAACTTCCTGAAATTTAATTTCGACCACGCATACAAGTCATAATGCCTGAATTGAAGCTGCTCATGGCCTCGAACTGCTGAACGGCGCGCTAGGGATCAAAATGACCAGTCGGGTCGTTACAGTTTTAGTCCCTTTTGAGTCTGTTTTGTCGAAACAAGTGAGAAATGACTTCAAAATATGCTACTAGCTTTTTAATCACAAAGCCGGGTCTGGCAAGCACATCAAAATGGCATAAGTTAGGGAAAAGTGGCATGCGCACTGAGTTGATAACAATTGACGTGTTATGGGATTCATCTGAAATGCAAAGGTTCGGTAAATGTCAATTCACGAGCAGAGTGCAACTGATAGAGAATATTGGGCTCAAATGGATCGGAGGTGTTTTATGTGATAAGGGTTGACATAAAATGGTTAGTCAATAACAAGCACTGTCTTCCAAGTTAAAGTCCAAGTTGATTGTGACAAGTGCAAGAGAAACCGCCCTCGAAGTCCAGGCCACAAACTAACCACCATGTTTTAAACTCACAAGTTTTCTTTGTCTAAAACAGGGATGAAGGCTATGTTCATATCAAAGCTTGGGAGCCTGAATTTTTCAGGTGTAATGCCCCAAGTCTGCTTACGCAAAGGCTATTGAGAAGATCACACATCACCCCTAAGAGACGCACTTCCTAGATTGAGTCACTAAAGTTTCACCCCTAGGAAACGCACTTCCTAGTCTAGGTCTTTCATGTTATATTTTTGTTTTAGGATACGCACTTCCTAAATTGAGATTTTACCCCTAGGAGACGCACTTCCAAGTCTGGGTCTTTCAGGTTATATTTTTGTTTTAGGAGACGGACTTCCTAAATTGAGATTTTACCCCTAGGAGACGCACTTCCTAGTCTGGGTCTTTTAGGATATACTTTTAGGAGACGCACTTCCTAAATTGAGATTTTACCTCTAGGAGACGCACTTCCTAGTTTGGGTCATTTAATTTCATTCCTAGGAGACGCACTTCCTAGCTTGAGTCATTTAATCATTCCTAGGAGACGCGCATCCTAGTTTGAGTCATTGAAGTTTCACCCCTAGGAGACGCACTTCCTAGTCTGGGTTTTTCAGGTTATATTTTTGATTTAGGAGACGCACTTCCTAAATTGAGATTTTACCCCTAGGAGACGCACTTCCTAGTTTTGGTTCATTCAAGTTTCACCCCTAGGAGACGCACTTCCTAGTTTGAGTCATTCAAGTTTCATCCCTAGGAGACGCACTTCCTATGAGCACGTGATTTTTGCCCTATATATGAATTATTCCCAAAAATTCAAACAAAATAATTTCTTTTCATTATTTGCAATTTTTTGAATTTTGTGGCATTTTTGTGTTAATTGTTTGCATTTGTTTGTGCATGTTTATTTTATTTAATTCATGAAAAATACAAAAAAATATGTTGCATTTGCATTTAGGATTTAATTTGGCATTTTGAAATTAGTTAGTAATCTATTTGTGTTACAAAAATAGAAAATCACAAAAAAATAACGCATTTTTGCATTTAGCTGCGAATCTTGCAGTTTTCTTTTAATTTGGTATTTAATTAGTTGTTGTAAATATTATTTTGAACATTAATCTAATTTGGTAGGATAATTTTGGTTTAGAATTAATGTAGGTTTTATTTAGAAAAGAAAGAAAAAGATTTGAAATTGAAAAGAAATGGAAAGAAAAAGAATAGAAATATAAGTCTGTTTGGGCCATCTTTAATTTCCAAACCCCAGGCCCAAACGTTTCCCCCCAAACCCACTCCCATACCCGTCCAAACTGGCCCACGACCCGCCCCCAGAACCCGGTCTTTCCCCCCAGCAATCCAAAACGACCCCGTTTTTAACAGACCAAATCAGGACCGTTGATCTCTGTTGATCTAACGGTCCGGAACTGGGGTTTGTTTAATATTTATATGTCCGAACCTCTACCCCCCCACCCCTTCGTCTCTCTCTCTCACCCCATCCCTCAGAGACCCTGTAACGCCGCCACACTCCGCCGTAAGCCGCCGGCCGGAAATCGCCTCCGCCGGCGGCGATGCTCCAAATCACCCCAAATTTACGCCCCATGCTCCTCTCTTCCTCCCCTTTCCATATCCATGGCTATCTTCCCTCAAAGATCAAGCAAACCCTTCGAATCTTAGATCGAAATCTCGGCCAAAAACTCTACCTCTTCCAAATCCGACCAAAATTGTACCCTACAGTCTCCTGGACCTCCTCATTCCGAAACCCAAGCCAAAACCTTTCAAATCTAAGTAAAACTTCACAAATTTAGGATCTAGGGTTGCTGTTAAAATTATTGGAATTTCTAGGGTTGGCCGGTGCTTGCATGGTTTTGAGATTGTATTATGTGTTTGTTCTTAACAAGAACAAACACCTAATATTATTCGAAGACCACGTGTGAACTCAGTCGAGTTGAAGACTCAAATTAGTGAGTTTTGTCCTTCTCCCTTCTTCTTTGTTTAATTTTTTTTTCTATGATTGCTTCTGTCCTCATAATTTTTGAGTTCTAGTTTAATTTTCGTCTAGGATGATTTGCCTACATAGTTTCTGATTTTAGTTGATTCTATGATTCATATTTGATTTCATGAGTAATTTCTGACTTGAATTACACTTTAATTCCCATTTTTCTACTGATTAGCCAATGATTAGTTCTTGGAATTTCAACTGGATTTCTATT
>NW_017671159.1:256604-270630 GCF_001879085.1 Nicotiana attenuata
AAATTGGACCCTAAGTTTGCCTATAAATAGGCATTCATTTGCCTTGCTGAGGAGGCTTTTGGAACCCCTGAAAATTGCTAAGTTTTGGAGCCAAAAATCCCCTCAAAAAATCCCTCCTCACAGATCCGAGTTTGAAATTCAAGTTTGACCATCAATAGGAATTAGAGATCCTCTTTTAGATCTTATAATTGTCAAAGAAAACCCAAAACCACAAAAATCTGCAAAAAATCAAAATTATGTACTGTTACATTGATGTTAGCCAAATTTGACCAGTTCTCTTCTCCTCTGTTTGCTGAGTTTCTTCTGAAGTGTGACTGTTAGTTTGCCGTTGGTTTTGGTTATTTCAAGCTGGTCTGGGGTTGGATTTTGGTCGACTTCTGTTTCACTAAAGCTCTAGGAGAAATTAAGTTTGCTTTCGAGGTTGTTTGTTTGCATTTCGAGTAGTATTTGAGGCTTAAGTGGCTGTTGTGGGTTATTCGTTATTGCCGTTGGTGTTTGTTGAGATCTCTGGTATTTTTGAGTTCAATCTACCCTTGCATTGGTTGCCTGATTGATTGCTGAGGGTCATTTGATAGTTCTGCTGTCCAAATCTGTATCCGGCTAGTTATTTTAGTTATTCCTGGGCTAACTCCATTGCTGCTGCCTTGTTGTGCTACTGCTGACTCTTTCCTTCTTGTTTCCTTTGCAAATTCCAGGTACACATCCGAAACTGATTTGATGTAACTGTTGAATTGGAAGTACAATGAAGAAATTCCATCGAATTTATGCATTGAAGTTCGCCTCTGCTGATTGCTAATTTGTAGATAGTTTGTAGTAGTTATTTAGTTAATAAGCATAACTGAAACATTAATCTATCATTGTGTTAATTGAGACTGTTTTATTCTGTCAACATGTTGTTTGTTAATGGTAGCTTGGCATAATCTCTCATTGGTTGCTCTTTCATATAGTTTTGAAAAATGGAAAATCAGGCTGTTTTTGATTGGCAATGGATTACTGATTTCGTATAATCATAGCGTGAATTTGTCTGAGTTTGAAAGCGTACTGTAAATGTTTCCAACGGGTTAATAGTTAGAAATGATAGTTGTTAAGCATGGAGTAGTGTTCAGCGATCTCGAATAAGGTAAAATTAAACGGGCCTTGGTACACTCGACTCAGGAAATCAACCCCAGGATATCCTATTTGAGGTCTGATGGGTTTAGGTGTGGCAGACCACCTGGATTGGGCTCTTAGGCCAACTGTAATTGAGTTGGTAACACCTAATGTTGTTTTAGTACAAAAATAGAGAATCGTAGTCCGTTTTTAGGCTGCCCTTTTAATAAAATAATGAGCTTAGCCTCGCCAAATAAAACTACAAAGGCGGGGCCCTCAATAAATGGTCGTTAAAACTGATCAGAATTTGGGAGGGCCGTTTAGCGAACTTCGCGGTTTTTCCCCAAAGATAATAAAAGCGTAGTTGCTTTAGGCGCGTATTTTAATAATATTTACTTTCCAAAATACGGGTGCACATTTATGTGACCCAAATCCAAATCTCAACGAAGTCGAAATGTGTTAACAATCACGGGTGCACTGGTGCGACGTGGTTCGAGACGCATTTTCACGACGTTGCAATTCTTATCAAACATAAAAATAAAAGCGGTTTACTAATAAAAGCATAAACTAGAACATGTTTTGAAATTAGATAAAATCAAATACAACAGTTGAGCGACCGTGCTAGAACCACGGAACCCGGGAATGCCTAACACCTTCTCCCGGGTTAACAGAATTCCTTACTCGGATTTCTGGTTCGCGGACTGTTAACAGAGTCATGATCTCCTCGGATCGGGATTCAACCGGTGACTTGGGACACCATTAATCTCCCAAGTGGCGACTCTGAATATTAATAATAAATCCCGTTCCGATCGTCCTTTAATTGGAAAAACTCCTTTACACCCTTGCTGGTGTAGTGAAAAGGGAGGTGTGACACTTCCTAGTTTAGGTCATTTAAGTTTCACCCCTAGGAGATGCACTTCCTAGTCCGGGTCTTTCAGGTTATATTTTTGTTTTAGGAGACGCACTTCCTAAATTGAAATTTTTCCCCCTAAGAGACGCACTTCCTAGTTTTGGTTCATTCAAGTTTCACCCTTAGGAGACGCACTTCCTAGTTTGAGTCATTCAAGTTTTATCCCTAGGAGACGCACTTCCTAGTCTGGTTTATTCAAGTTTCATCCCTAGGAGACGCACTTCCTAGTTCGGATCATTTAAGTTCATTCTTAGGAGACGAACTTCCTAGTTTAGGTCATTTAAGTTTCACCCCTAGGAGACGCACTTCCTAGTCTGGGTTTTTTAGGTTACACTGTTTAGGAGACGCACTTCCTAAATCGAGATTTTACCCCTAGGAGACGCACTTCCTAGTTTGGATCATTTAAGTTCATTCCTAGGAGACGCACTTCCTAGTTTAAGTCATTGAAGTTTCACCCCTAGGAGACGCACTTCCTAGTTTTGGGTTTTTCAGGTTACACTGTCTAGGAGACGCACTTCCTAAATTGAGATTTTACCCCTAGGAGATGCACTTCCTAGTTTGGGTCATTTGAGTTCATTCTAGGAGACGCACTTCCTAGTTTGAGTCATTGAAGTTTCACCCCTAGGAGACGCACTTCCTAGTTTGGGTCTTTCAGGTTATATTTTTGTTTTAGGAGACGCACTTCCTAAATTGAGATTTTACCCCTAGGAGACGCACTTCCTAGTTTTGGGTCATTAAGTTCATTCCTAGGAGATGCACTTCCTAGTCTAAGTCATTGAAGTTTTACCCCTAGGAGACGCACTTCCTAGTCTGGGTCTCTTGGGTTATATTTTTTGTTTTAGGAGACGCACTTCCTAAATTGAGATTTTACCCCTAGGAGATGCACTTTCTAGTTTGGTTCATTCAAGTTTCATCCCTAGGAGACGCACTTCCTAGTTTGAGTCATTCGAGTTTTATCCTTAGGAGACGCACTTCCTAGTTTGGTTCATTCAAGTTTCATCTCTAAGAGACGCACTTCCTAGTTTGAGTCGTTTGAGTTCATCCCTAGGAGACGCACATCCTAGTCGAGTCTTTAATTTTACTCTCATCATTGCATCATTCATCAATAGCATAGGTGATTTATAGTTTCTGCTAACAGCTCACAAATCTTCCCAGTGCAAACTGGGCAGAAAATTTTGTTTGTTTTGTTGTTTTGATTGCAGGCACCCACTTGGAGAATGAGGGAGTCCTTTTCAGAGTTACTTCAAATTTCAAGTCTGTAGCAGGCGCCCCACCTGGAGAATGAGGGAAGTTATTTCAGAATTCAATCCAAGTTAGAAGTAGTATAATCTCGCCTCAAGAATGCGAGTCGACAGTCCAAGATGACCAAAAGAAGAAGTCTCAACCTAGAAAAAAGAAAAAGGAAAAGAAGAAGTGAATCCAAAATGCAGAAACAGGTGAAAGATGTGAACTGCCCAAGACATGGTTGAAGTTATGAGCACTGCATGTCCGATCTTGATCCAGAGAAGTCGTGGAAGAATGAATCAGCACCTGCAGCTAGCAAGCATCAAGGTTTAAATCAAAAAGTCTGCATGAAGAACCATTCAAGACTCAAGATCAAGCTTCAGTAGACCTATAGATAGGAATCTTGTAACTCATAGATTTTGATTTGATGTAATAACAGGACCGCGGACCGGAACCTCGACGGCACCTCAATCGGCTCTCCACCTCGGTATACTCCGTCGCTCTCCTTATTTTTGAACTACACGTGGCCTGATTCCTTTATAGCCAAGGATATGTAGGAAGTTCAGATACCAGGGCTCGGTCACATTCTCCTTTCTTTTAGTCTTTGGTCCTTCTAAATAAGGGTCGGGTCAAAAAACCTGCCTCGTTATTCTTTGCTTGAAAACTCTTCGTGTTTCCAGTCAAAGAGGGGCAGCTGTAGACATGTAATTTTTGACCTTTCCCGAGATTTTACACACTTTAGCATTTAAATATTTAGTTTAGGCCTAATATCGTTATTTCAACTAGTTTTGACTCTTTTACTTTATTTTATCACAAAGTTGAAAATTACAAAAATATTTTCTTTTATTTAGCTAATTGATATTTTATCTAGTTACTTTTAGTTTATATACCTTTCATAAAATTAAAAAAAATACAAAAATAGTTTCACTTTTAATTTTTAACTTTACTTTAATCAATTAGGAGTGATTTTATGTTTTACAAGTATTTTATACTAATTTGGAGGGAAATTTGGATTTATTAATAAAATTTTTGGTTTTCTTATCCAAATGAAGCCCAATTTCAAACCCCCCACCAAAGGCCCAATTTCAAGAACCTTCTTCTTTTACCAACCCTAAAAAACCCTAGAAAGACACTTAAGGACTCTTGATCTTCCTTTCTTAACCTAACACAAACCCTAGAGAAGAACCCTAAGGAGGAGTCGCCGCCAGCCTTCCTCCTCCACCATCCCCTCCGCCCAAACTCACCGGAGCTGAAACCCTCCTTCTTCACGCACACAGAGTCGTCCACCTTACCCCTCTATCACAGCCGCAACAGAACCAACCAACCGCTTCCATCACGCCTTACCGCCGCCGGACATCATCACCAGTAGCCAACGATTGCCCTACTACTGCCGCCCTCTTCTCCACGCCTCAAAGATCAGCGGCCCTCTCCAAGAACAGACCCTATCAGCGGCTGCTTCTTCACCTCACGAAAATGACCACACTTCACATCCCCTACTGCCGACGACCACTCAAACTCGCCGGAAAACACCCCATCAGCGACCAAGCTCTCATCTTTCCCCTCATTCTCAAACAGACACAAAAACATAGAGGAGGACGGACATAAAAAGGGCCAAAAAAAGAATACAAAACAAAAAAGATTAATTTGTTTCTTTCGGAATTTTGTTTTAACGACGGAGTTTGAATGAAGTCGTTTTGGCTTCGAGCTTTCCGGTGCCGATTCGAATTCCTATTCGTGTTTCGTCCAAATTTTGAGTTCAAAACTGCCTCACAATTAATTTTCATATTCATTTGAGGTTCATTTCTCATTCCTTCTACTCTATTTTGCTTAACATCGTGATCCCGTTGTTTCATTAGTCTATCCTCACTCTATTTCGTTGATTGTATGAGTTAGAATATGATTGCTCTATTCTTGAGTGTCTTGGTGATATTTGGTGTTCCATTTTACTACTGATTATTGTTCATATATTATCTGATTGTCTGGTGAATCTGTTTGGATGGGTTTGACGGCTAGAATGGGTTCTTGATACCATGTTTCACTACTTCATTAAGAGATAAGGCCTTCTAGTTAATATTATGATGACAGAAGAATTTAATTAACTAATTAATTGGATTGGTTGGTGGCTCAAATAGTGAACATATTCCATGGGAATTAGGCTTGGAAATTAGAAATTTGGGGTTTAAGAATAAACGTTCATGGGATAATGTATTTCTTGTTATTTATTTAAATCGGCCCATTAGGAGCATGCTTAGGCCGACTACATATGGGTAGGCAAATGATTAGGAAATTTACTTATTTCTTTTTTAGGTAAGAGGTCGCCCCATTAGTTAATTTATTTATCCGGGGAATGCCCTGTGAGATTTGTATATATTTTTATCGGGGGTATGCCCTGAAGTATTTGTATTCGGAGGCCTAAAGTAGAACTCTTAGTATCTTTATTTTATTTTTATTTTTTTATTTTTCTTTTATTAGGTAGGGACGACCTCGAGCCTATTGTGTGTTTATTTTTCTTTTTTGTGTTTATTTATACCGCAATTTGAATATCTTAAAAGCTAACTAGATCGAGTATGCAACCGTAAATTTCACGGGACTTGGGGAGTGCCTAACACCTTCTCCCCGATTCAAATGAACCCCCTTACCTGAATCTCTGGTGCAGACTTAGTTTTGGAGTGTAAAGTGTTTTAAAAGGAAAAATTATTTTTAAAAACGGTGACCTGGCACACCGACACCAATGTCAGGTGGCGACTCTGAAAAATCCTTTTGAACACAATTTTGTCACTTTCTATATTGGAAACCCCTTTTGAGCTTCAAAATCACTTTTATTAATTTAAGAGGGTTAGTGAAGTGTAAAAAAGGGGTGTGACAGTCCCGATTAAAAGGTTGACAGTCCTCCTAGTAGGCTATCAGCTCAGCGGAAGGTGTCTTTGCAATCCACTTGCTCCGGAGTTACCTATTTGGTCAGTATGATTTGGACATGTATTAACTGGTATGGTTAGGCCATGTCCCGACCTTTGTGATGTTTATGTACTCTTAGAGGCTTGTAGACCGATGTCATGTATATGGATACTAGTATGGCCTTGGTGGCCAATGTTTTGAGTGTAGAAATGATCATGTCGGCCTTATAGGCCCGTATGTCACATGTATAAGCTTATATATTATGTTGGGTCGCCCTATGTCTAGTATTCTCTTATGTTTTATTCTGGTTATCTCATGACGGCCCTTTTGGCCCATTTACCCATGATGGTATGATAAGAGATATATGTTATGTTGGTACTCGATTGACTAAGGTACCGGGTGCCCGTTGCGGCTCTCCGATTTGGGCCGTGACATCATAATACCCATACCGAGTTCGGAAAGCTTTCTTAGGGCCATCTGATGCCCTAATCTTCAATTGATGGTAGCCAGACCTCAAATCAATCTTGAAAACACTTTGGAACCCTGAAGCTGATGAAATAAGCCAGTAATCCTCGGCAACAAATACTTGTTCTTGATAGTGACTTTGTTCAACTGCCGATAGTCTATACACATCCTCATCGAACCATCCTTCTTCTTCACGAACAACACGGGCGCACCCCAAGGCGAGACACTAGGTCTAATGAATCCCTTATCAAGTAAATTTTGCAACTGCTCCTTCAGTTCCTTCAACTCAGGCGGGGCCATACGGCATGGTTGAACAGAAATAGGCTGAGTGCCCGTAGCCAAATCAATACATAAGTGAGTATCTCTGTCGGGTGTCATCCCCGGCAAATCTGCAGGAAACACCTCTAGAAACTCACGCACAACAGGTACTGAATCCGTAGAAGGAACATTTGCACTAGTATCGCGAATATAGGCTAAATAAGCTAGACATCCCTTCTCGACCATACACCGAGCCTTCACATAAGAAATAACCCTGCTGGTAGAGTGACCAGGAGTCACTCTCCACAATAATCGAGGGAACCCTGATATGGCTAAGGTCACCGTCTTGGCGTGACAATCCAATATAGCATGATAAGGTAACAACCAATCTATGCCCAAAATAACATCAAAGTCTATCATATCAAGAAGTGGGAGGTCTACACTAGTCTCAAGACTCCCAATAGTAATCACACACGAGCAATAAACACGATCTACCACAATAGAATCTCCCACAGGCGTGGACAAATACGCAGGAGCACTCAAGGAATCATGAGGCACAATCAGATATGAAGCAAAATAGGATGACACGTAGGAATAAGTAGAGCCCGGATCAAATAGAACTGAAGCATCTCTATGGCAAACTGAAACAATATCGGTGATAATGGCGTCAGATGACTCGGCCTCAGATCTAGCTAGGAATGCATAAAAATGAGGCTAGGCCCCACCACCCTGACCTCTGCCTCTCGGACGGCCTCTAGCTGGATGGCCTCCACCTCTAACGGCCTGACCTCTAACTCTAATGGCCTGACCTCCACCTCTAGCAACCTGACTGTTGACACCCAATTTTGTCCCTCCTTTCTTCCAAACTATTTCTTTAAGCTTCTAATATCACTAATAATGTAAGAATAGTTATTTTACCATTTTTAGCACAAACTAGACCTAATTATTATTATTTACTTAGTATCACTATTATTATTATTATTATTATTATTATTATTGTTATTATTATTATTATTATTATTATTGTCTTTATCATTCATACCTTAATAGTATTTATTGTTACCTTTCACAAAAAGTATTTTTATTTCTTTTATCTCGCTAAGAGAAAATATTCTTGCAATAATTTTTCTTAAAATATTACGAAATGAAATTTAAGGAATCTTGTCGTATCTTACGGTATTTTATTTAAATATTAGTAATTATGATTAGGCCAATAAATGAGTTAGTTACTTGCTTATTTTTTTTTATATTAATATTATTGTTGATTATTAGAAGCCCAAAGAATTTGAAAAGAAAAAAGGAAATTCGGCCTTGTTAGTAGCCCAGTATTTTTCTTCTAATTCTACCGGCCCAAATCACTCCAAACAGTAATTCCTTAAAGCAGACCAAACATTAGCCCATGCCTGATTCCAAATTCTTCTAGAAGACCTAGACTACATAGAATATCTCTCCCATTGGATTCCAAAAAATAATACATTTAATTACATTGAATTTTTTATCCCAATTCCAGTGTTGAACATTTGACCTGCGGTACCCCACCCCTCGTTTACCACAACTAAGGTTACAGTTCTCTCTCTCGCTCTCTCCCCCTCTTTTCATGGCAGAGCCTTTCCCTATCTCCATGACCATTTTTGGCTAACAATTCAACTATTCTTCAGCCATGGCAGAGTATTGTCGTACCATATTTGGGTAAATCTCTGTCTCTCTTGCTTTATCTTTTCAAGATCCATACCGTTCTATGATCTCCTTCAATTTGGTCAACACAAAAGACCAAAAACTTTTGAAAATCTCTGTAGGAAAATCACCATGGCAAAGATTCAATTTCAAACGGCTATTTTGGAGCCCTAAAATTCACAATCCCGCCTAAAGAACTTTAACCCTAGTTTGCCTCTATAAATACTCGCATTTGGGGAGAGTTTGAAAAAAAAAGCTCAGAAACACCGCTCACCCCCTTCAGAGCCGCCTCCTTTCCCTCAAATACTTCTAATCTCAAACTCTTTACTACAAAAATCAATTTTTCTTCAAATCTCTTTTTCGTTTCTGTTCGGCCTTGAGACATAAAAGAACAGAAATCTTTTGGTATTTACTCGCCGAAGTTGAAGCCGATTCGCTGACCCGAGACCTGCTAGGCGCGCCTCAGTTCACTGCCCCAAAGCAGGTCCGTGATTTTCTATCTTCTTTTCGATTTAATATTTAAATGTGTTCATATTCTGTGCGTGTTGTGAAATAATTTTAGCTTCTCGTTTTGCTTTTGTGTTTCGCCTATCCTAAATAAATTTCAGAATGCTGCTTGTTAACTTCTGTTAATTTGTTATCTCAAGCCATATCTTTAAGAAAATATATATTCTAGCCATGTCACTAAAACACAATTGATCAATATTAAACAAAAGTCTTGTGAGCATCTTACTTGTGTTATAATGCTCTGGGTCTCGCGGACTAGCTCGTCGTAACAGTATGTTTGGTCTCTTAACAATAAATATCGGCATGTCTTATCCTCTGCTTAACCGATTATATGTTTATATCTACCTCTGCATAAAATACATGTTTTAAGATTTCACCTTTAGTTAACCAAATTTATCTGTCATAAAGGAGGTGTTAAAGCCGTAAAGTGAGTAGAAATCTTGTCTATTGATCACGCCCAACTATGCCTTATAAAAAGGACAATGCGGTCGTTGCAAATATAATCCGGTTTACAAGTCCGGAGTCGAATCCCACAGAGAACTAAGGTTTAGCTACAGCTGTTCACTATCACCAAGAAGACAAGCTTGAACAATTCCTAACTTATAGATATTAAGATTCTTGTGTTTAACTAATTAACTAACAAATTAAAATAGTAAATTAACAACTAACGATACTGAGGGTTAGAGAAAAGATTAAGGAGGTCTAGAGTTATGATTTCCCCAATTGTCGGAATCCTTCCCGCTATGTCTTCTATAATTTCGCCTAAGTATTCTCTACCGATCATGAGCACTCTTATTACCGTAAATCTCTCCCGAGTAATTACGACAATTTACTAGACGCACTCTCCCGAGCTACGCTAGCTGGCTTTTAATACAGCTCACTTCAGATCGCACCCAAGGCTTCGTTATCCCTAATCCCACCTTTAAACCCTCGGTTATTGATCCCTCATATACTCTGGGAGTGGTGTTGTTCAACAATTACCTAAATATGCACTCTCTCCCGAGTTATGCATACTAAATAGGCACAGCTAATTGAGAGCTCTTCAATCAACCAGAATATAAACGTAGTTGAACAAATAGAGAAAAGCTATGGCTCAATTATATAAAAACATAACAAGAATTTATCCTACAAAAGGTTCTATCAAAACTCTAGATAACAAATTAGCTATTCATAATAGTATGTAAAACTACAATACTAAAAGTCATAACCAACAATGAAAAATAGGAAGAGGAAGGAAAAACTCGTAGAAGAATTCTCCGCCTTGCTCCCAATGTGTTCTTGCCTCCAAGGGTGTTGTCTAACCCTAAAGTAGTGTCTCTCCGCCTCCTTAGGTCTAATTTGTGTCCAAAATATGTCCCCCTCTTGTTCTTGGCCGGCCTCCTTTGTTTAATATAGGGTTTAGGACTTAAAATCCCATGTTTTGCACTTTAGTCCCTGAAATTTTCGCTTCCTGCCGCGGTTTTGCCGCGGTCGCGGTGGAACCGCGGCCAAACATGCCCTCTGATTCTTCAGTTGTCCGCGACCATCTTCTACCGCGGTTCTGCCGCGGTCGCGGCAAAACCGCGGTTTTTCACCCTGTTCCGTTTGGAATTTGGAAAAACGTAAAACATGAAAGTTGTAGCCCTTTGAGTTAGCTTTCCAACCATATATTGTGGAGCCCAAATGGAGTTCTGAGCAAAAAGTTATGTCTATTTTACTAGACAGTGCGCAATATGCCTCCTCAAGTCTTCGTTCGTACTTAATTATCAAATTTGACCCCCGAACACGATCCCGGCTTAATTCCTTGAGCTTTTACTCAGACTTCAAAGCTTCAAATCACTTAAATTCATTCCATAACATCTATATAGCTCGGAATCACACCTACAAGGCATAAAACACACAATTAGTGCAAAACACTAGCGATTAAAGCGCAAACTCAATTAAAGTGCAGTAAATTCGAGTGTAATAAGCGACTAAAATATGCTATTATAGCCTATCATCAACACCCCACACTTAAACCATTGCTCGTCCTCGAGCAATCAAACTCCACTTTTTTTATAGACACGACCTTTTTAAACAATTCTCCTAACTCATCACACCAAGAGTATTTAAAATAGACTAAGCACAAAAGCGTAACATCTTCACCTCAAGATTTGACTCACAAGTACCACACGTTATTCACAACTCACCCACTTACTCTAATATAGAGGTGACTGACATTACCTTTCCTTTATGAATCAAGTGCCCTCACACAACAAAAGAGAGTAGTTCCACACAATAAAATTTAAGAACACTTAGGAACTCAAGATAGAAAGAATTCACTCACTCTCAGAAATAACATTCATATGCCACAAAATATGCACCATAAGTTTGCCCGTAGTGTACTACTCCACTAATCGAGCTCATTCAATCTTGGATCAATTAGGACTTTATTTGGTTGTAATGTAGGCTACGGGACGGGTAGGATACATTTAGATATAAGAGTGACTACACCTCCCTAAGCACTTTAATACATATACTTTAACATTCAAACCCCATACTTATGTCAAACCAAAACTCCACCTTCACATCAATGTATATTACCCCATTCTTCTTTAAGCACACTTACGTCAAGAGCCACCACTTATCAAGAATTTTTTTTTTTTTAACAACAATCCAGCTATTTTTTTTTTCAATTCAAGTGGCTTTTACTTTTTCAAAACAGTGCACCTTTCTCCTTATTTCATTAGTTCCACTCAAAAGCCAAATCAACTACCCCACACTTTAACTTTTACAAAGTTCATAAATAATTCAAGTGCTCATGAGAGGTTACAATGGTTCAAATAGATGGTTAATTCGAACAAATGGGTAAGGCTTGTAATGTGGTTGCCAAAGAAACAGGATTACAAGCTCAAAGGGGTTAACTACGATACATAATAATTAGGCGGGTAAAATATACCTATCTGGCTCAACAAAGAAATGCCTATATCACTTCCTAGACTGAATAAAACTACTATTTCGCTTTGCAAACACACGGGGCAAGTTCTAGGCATCAAATGCAATGCACAGAATATCACAAAACCTTACACACACATGGCACATAACTCACTCAGGATTGGATTCATCAAGACACCCTAGTCAGAGCAGTTAAGCAAATTTAAGATCATACAATTTAAGGTACTTATACAAGAGTCAAAAACTGAGCCTAAGCGTCACAGCCAAAGTACTCACTATTCTCAAGGCATAACAAAGTCAAGAGATATTGCTTCATTTCAAAACAAAACACAATGGCTCCTATTCCCAAAAAAAAAACTAACTACACCCGGTTCAAATAAAACCCTTGGAAAAGAACCGTGGTTTAAAGAAAAACCAGGGGTAAATTGCTACACTACCTACAAAATAAAAATATTTTTGGATTTTCTTTAGACTTACTTCCCTCAAGAAAACTGTCTAGAAGATCCGTCATCAGGAAAAGTCCAATCTTTTAAAAAAACAAACACAGCTAATGTAGCATGAAAAACCACCCAGACAATCTCCTCACCCCACACTTAAAATTGTGCATTGTCCCCAATGCACACCCATACATACAAGAGGGTAAAAGAAACTCCCTGGTAGGCCAAAGGCCGAAGCACTAGCAGTTCATGGGGTACTCAGACTTCTCCCGAGCTTGGTCCTTCGTGTGGGTACCTCACACTTAGTTCCAACCATTTGATTTGCTGATGCATCCTTCCAATACCTTTGCTTTCCATGCTCCTAGAAAATAAAAAAAATTGACACTACAAAAATAATACAATTAAAAAAAACAGCAATAAAGCTGGGTTGCCTCCCAACAAGCGCTTGATTTAACGTCGCGGCACGACGTGAATCACTTTCTGCCTCCACTTTGAACTTATGAATCGGACCCCAAGTTTTGATTCTGCTCTATGATCATGCTCCTGGGGTGGTGGAACGAATCTGGCTGGCCCAATAAAATAATATAGTATTCTGCACTTCTTGGCCTTTAGATGAGGTGTGTAATCCCGATTTTCTGGCAAGAAGAATTCCGGAATGTAGCACTTTGTTCCTCATTCCTCGACTCCTCAAATGGCTCGGACGACTCTATTTCCATATCATCATCTAAACACAATGTGGAAAAATGCTTGGAGTGAGGACCAATGCGCTCAACTACATGAACATCGGGACTATCTACATTCTCAACACTAATGACAATAGAGTCAACTAAATATGTATCCTCAATATCCTTGGTTGACTCTAGTATCTCTTCTACAACATCGACATCCTCAAAATCTAGTGCGATTGATTGTTGGTGTTCTACTCTAGCCTCCTCCTCTAGCTCATCAATTTTTGTATCTAATTCACGCTCTTCTTGGATACTATTCACAATATTGGCTTGTTGAGCATTAAAAACTTCAACCAGTTGACTCATGTGAACTTTCAAGTTGTGAATAGTTTCCTCCTGCCTTTCTATCCGCAGTAGTAATTTACTCTGTTGTTCCAAAATGCACTTTAACATATCTTCGAGCTTCTTTAGGTCAGCTTCCCTAGGTTCTTTGTTCCTATTAACTTCACCAGAAAAAGAAGAACCATCAAAGTAAGGGGTTGGGGGAAGGTAAGAAATATAAGCACAACCGTGAAAGTGACCATCTTGACCACCACACATATCACACACATTCCACACATAAGATTGAGTTGGTGCACAAAACTCGCTCTCAGGAATATTTTGATAATTTTGCCCTGGGTGGTTTCCTTCACAATATGCATAAGGAGGATCAAAAGTAGAATTACCAACAACAAAATTCTCATAATTCCATGATGTCATGTTTCTCAAATAAACAAATAAAACTAAAATAAAAAAAATAAAAAAAATCAAATAATAAAATAAAAGTTCAAACTTGAAACCTAGCAATATGTACACCTACAACTACACTGTTAGTTCCCCGGCAACGGCGCCAAAATTTGATCACGCCCAACTATGCCTTATAAAAAGGACAATGCGGTCGTTGCAAATATAATCCGGTTTACAAGTCCGGAGTCGAATCCCACAGA